>NC_059217.1:27595211-27895211 GCF_020615455.1 Coregonus clupeaformis | reverse complement strand
AGTGTTGTAAAATCACACGCATGCGCAGTACATTCATCACTACGATTTCACAGTGGAAGGAGCCCTCTCTCAGCTCTCTTCACTCCAGACAACAGAACGTTAGCAGTCCCGCTATACCTCCTCTCTTTTACCCTTATAGACAAACAATAACACTTAACAGAGCTCACAAAACATCAGGCACCAAACCCAAACTATCTAAACACAATATTGGTGGCTCGACCCATTCCAATGGACCACCAAGGAAAAAATATCGAACATAACCCGCATCAAATTTGGCATGTAGCATGAATAAATTAGCATTAGCATTAGCATGTAGCATGAAGCATTATTAGCAGGCCACGTTTAGCATTTCTCCCTCCGCCGTGTCGTAAAATTATTTTGTTTGCTAAATTTATGCTACCACGAGGTCCCTCCGGAATTGTAATGAGCGGTCACATCAAACAAATGATTCGTCAACCACCAGCTGAGCGGTAACATACAATCACAATATATCACAGCCTCAAGCCCCTTGGGCTTACCTATTCCACCTAACGTGTTACAGGATTTCGGCCCATCCTAGAGATCACCTCCATGAGGGTTTCCGTTGATTCACAGCGGTTCTAAGTTACATACATATGCCTAGGCCTTATTCCTCTCAATCGATTGTTCTTGAACTCTTATTCAAGCAAAATATCTCTATAGACACTCCCCCCTTTTGCGCTGTTTACCAGTGCAAACAAATTTAGAATGGTTAGGCCAGACCCCTCGTTCACAGCAATAACAGCAACAGCAGCACACACCGGTCCCTCACGGTACATCTCCCCAGCGCACACACCCAAAAGCAGACGAACGAAATCACACACAAGACCGTGAGAAATCTCACCTTATAAGCCGGCGTCTTGAACGAGAGTCATTTCGTTGCTCATGAATGAAACACTGCAGAGACGTAAACCGTCTCAATCCTCGTCGCCATTTGTAGTGTCGAGTTAATGTTGCTAATTATGCTCTGAAACAAAGGAGTCCGCTTATACTGAGCTTTGATCATAAGTTTTATTTATATCACAAGATTTCAGCATAAGTTTACAGATGTCTATAGCATCCGGAGAGCAGTGTCCGAAAATAATATGTCTGCTCTAATGTTCTTTGTCTCTAACCCATACTTATAATCTTTACAAACATATGGGTGGCTCCCTCTACTGTCCAATCACCTGTCTCCAACAAACAGACTCCCTCTGTTCTATGAGGTGTCACTCTAAAACGGCTCCCTCTGAAACTGAATAAACATCCTCTCAGGTTCCACTTGAAAACATTAGCAAAGTCATAATTCTCCATACACTACACTGTAACGCAACAAAATGTGGAATAAGTCAAGGGGTATGAATATTTTCGGAAGGCACTGTAGCTGCTATTTAGCTGCTATTTATAAACTTTTAATGAAAATTACACATCAAATAGCCAACAATGGGGAAAAAAGTAGTCGGCTTGAAGATACATTTTGACACTATTTATTGTTGAACTCAGCAGGTTTTGTCTGGCTAATAGCCTACACAAATGGGCTGCAATCAAGGTAAATTCAATTAAATATATTTAAATTAAAACCAACTTACGTTTACGTTAGTTACGTCTTATCCAGAGCGACTTACAAATTGGTGCATTTAACTTATGATAGCCAGTGGGACAACCACCTAATTTTTTTATGTGGGGGGGGGGGGTAGAAGGATTACTTTTATACTATTCCAGGTATTCCTTAAAGAGGTAGGGTTTCAAGTGTCTCCGGAAGGTGGTCAGTGACTCCGCTGTCCTGGCGTCGTGGGGGAGCTTGTTCCACCATTGGGGTGCCAGAGCAGCGAATAGCTTTGACTGGGCTGAGCGGGAACTGTGCTTCCGTAGAGGTAGGGGGGCTAGCAGGCCAGAGGTAGATGGACGTAGTGCCCTCGTTTGGGTGTAGGGTCTGATCAGAGCCTGAAGGTAAGTAGGTGCCGTTCCCCTCACAGCTCCGTAGGCAAGCACCATGGTCTTATAGTAGATGCAAGCCTCAACTGGAAGCCAGTGGAGTGTGCGGAGGAGCAGGGTGACATGAGAGAACTTGGAAGGTTGAACACCAGACGGGCTGCAGCATTCTACATAAGTTGTAGGGGTTTAATGGCACAGGCAGGGAGCCCAGCCAACAGCGAGTTGCAGTAATCCAGACGGGAAATGACAAGTGCCTGGATTAGGACCTGTGCCGCTTTCTGTGTAAGGTAGGGTCATACTCTGCGAATGTTGTAGAGCATGAACCTGCATGATCGGGTCACCGCTTTGATGTTAGCGGAGAACGACAGCGTGTTGTCCAGGGTCACGCCAAGGTTCTTTGCACTCTGGGAGGAGGATACAATGGAGTTGTCAACCATGATGGCGAGATCATGGAGCGGGCAGTCCTTCCCTGGGAGGAAGAGCAGCTCCGTCTTGCCGAGGTTCAGCTTGAGGTGGTAATCCGACATCCACACTGATATTTCTGCCAGACATGCAGAGATGCGATTCGCCACCTGGTTATCAGAAGGGGGAAAGGAGAAAATTAATTGTGTGTCGTCTGCGTAGCAATGATAGGAGAGACCATGTGAGGATATGACAGAGCCAAGTGACTTGGTGTATAGAGAGAATAGGAGAGGGCCTAGAACTGAGCCCTGGGGGACACCAGTGGTGAGAGCACGTGGTGCGGAGACAGATTCTCGCCACGCCACCTGGTAGGAGCGCCCTGTCAGGTAGGATGCAATCCAAGAGTGAGCAGCGCCGGAGATGCCCAACTCGGAGAGGGTGGAGAGGAGGATCTGATGGTTCACAGTATCAAATGCAGCAGATAGGTCTAGAAGGATAAGAGCAGAGGAGAGAGATTTAGCAGTGCGGAGAACTTGATATTTATTTATCCTTTATTTAACTAGGCAAGTCAGTTAAGAACAAATTCTTATTTTTATTTATTTGTTTTAAAGATAAAGCAAAGCAGTGCGATAAAAACAACAACACAGAGTTACATATGGGGTAAAAAATACATAAAGTCAAAAAATACAACAGAAAATATATATACAGTGTGTGCAAATGTAGCAAGTTATGGAGGTAAGGCAATAAATAGGCTATAGTGCAAAATAATTACAATTAGTATTAACACTGGAATGGTAGATGTGCAAGAGATTATGTGCAAATAGAGATACTGGGGTGCAAAAGAGCAAAATAAATAACAATATAGGGATGAGGTAGTTGGGTGGGCTAATTTCAGATGGGCTGTGTACAGGTGCAGTGATCGGTAAGGTGCTCTGACAACTGATGCTTAAAGTTAGTGAGGGAGATAAGAGTCTCCAGCTTCAGAGATTTTTGCAATTCGTTCCAGTCATTGGCAGCAGAGAACTGGAAGGAATGGCGGCCAAAGGAGGGGTTGGCTTTGGGGATGACCAGTGAGATATACCTGCTGGAGCGCAGACTACGGGTGGGTGCTGCTATGGTGACCAATGAGCTAAGATAAGGCGGGGATTTGCCTAGCAGTGATTTATAGATGGCCTGGAGCCAGTGAGTTTGACGACGAACATGTAGTGAGGACCAGCCAACAAGAGCGTACAGGTCACAGTGGTGGGTAGTGTATGGGGCTTTGGAGACAAAACGGATGGCACTGTGATAGACTACATCCAATTTGCTGAGTAGAGTGTTGGAGGCTATTTTGTAAATGACATCGCGAAGTCAAGGATCGGTAGGATAGTCAGTTTTATGAGGGCATGTTTGGCAGCATGAGTGAAGGAGGCTTTGTTGCGAAATAGGAAGCCGATTCTAGATTTAACTTTGGATTGGAGATTCTTAATGTGAGTCTGGAAGGAGAGTTTACAGTCTAACCAGACACCTAGGTATTTGTAGTTGTCCACATACTCTAGGTCAGACCCATCGAGAGTAGTGATTCTAGTCGGGTGGGCGGGTGCCAGCAGCGTTCGATTGAAGAGCATGCATTTAGTTTTACTAGTGTTTAAGAGCAGTTGGAGGCTACTGAAGGAGTGTTGTATGGCATTGAAGCTCGTTTGGAGGTTTGTTAACACAGTGTCCAATGAAGGGCCAGATGTATACAAAATGGTGTCGTCTGCGTAGAGGTGGATCTGAGAGTCACCAGCAGCAAGAGCGACATCTTTGATATACACGGAGAAAAGAGTCGGCCCAAGAATTGAACCCTGTGGCACCCCCATAGAGACTGCCATAGGTCCAGACAACAGGCCCTCCGATTTGACACATTGAACTCTATCTGAGAAGTAGTTGGTGAACCAGGCGAGGCAGTCATTTGAGAAACCAAGGCTATTTAGTCTGCCAATAAGAATGCGGTGGTTGACAGAGTCGAAAGCCTTGGCCAGGTCGATGAAGACGGCTGCACAGTACTGTCTATTATCGATCGCGGTTAAAATATCGTTTAGGACCTTGAGAGTGGCTGAAGTGCACCCATGAACTCCTTATTGTAACTCCTGAGTGGCGCAGTGGTCTAAGGCACTGCATCGCAGTGCTAACTGTGCCACTAGAGATCCTGGTTCGAATCCAGGCTCTGTCGCAGCCGGCCGCGACCGGGAGACTCATGGGCGGCGCACAATTGGCCCAGCGTCGTCCAGGGTAGGGGAGGGAATGGCCGGCAGGGATGTAGCTCAGATATGTATTCACTAACTGTAAGTCGCTCTGGATAAGAGCGTCTGCTAAATGACTAAAATGTAATGACCAGCTCGGAAACCGGATTGCATAGCGGAGAAGGTACGGTGGGATTCGAAATGGTCGGTGATCTGTTTGTTAACTTGGCTTTCAAATAATTTCGAAAGGCAGGGCAGGATGGATATAGGTCTGTAACAGTTTGGATCTAGAGTGTCACCACCTTTGAAGAGGGGGATGACCGCGGCAGCTTTCCAATCTCTGGGGATCTCAGACGTTACGAAAGAGAGGTTGAACAGGCTAGTAATAGGGGTTGCGACAATTTCAGCGGCTAGTTTTAGAAAGAAAGGGTCCAGATTGTCTAGCCCATCTGATTTGTAGGGGTCCAGATTTTGCAGCTCTTTCAGAACATCAGCTGTCTGAATTTGTGTAAAGGAGAAGCGGGGGGGGCATGGGCAAGTTGCAGAGTTGGTGGCCGGGGTAGTGGTAGCCAGGTGGAAACCATGGCCAGCCGTAGCAAAATGCTTGTTGAAATTCTCGATTATTGTAAATTTATCAGTGGTGATAGTGTTTCCTAGCCTCAGTGCAGTGGGCAGCTGGGAGGAAGTGCTCTTATTCTCCATGGACTTTACAGTGTCCCAAAAACTTTTGGAGTTAGTGCTACAGGATGCACATTTCTGTTTGAAAAAGTTAGCCTTTGCTTTCCTGACTGCTTGTGTATTTGATTCCTAACTTCCCTGAAAAGTTGCATATCGCGGGGGCTATTTGATGCTAATGCAGTATGCCACAGGATGTTTTTGTGCTGGTCAAGGGCAGTCAAGTCTGAGGAGAACCAGGGGCTATATCTGTTCTTAGTTCTGTATTTTTTGAATGGGGCATGTTTATTTAAGATTGAGAGGAAATTACTTTTAAAGAACAACCAGGCATCCTCTACTGACGGAATGAGATCTATATCCATCCAGGATACCTGGGCCAGGTCAATTAGGAAGGCCTGCTCGCTAAAGTGTTTTAGGGAGCGTTTGACAGTGATGAGGGGTGGTCGTTTGACCGCGGACCCGTTACGGACGCAGGCAATATGGCAGTGATCGCTGAGATCCTGGTTGAAGACAGCGGAGGTGTATTTAGAGGGTAAGTTAATCAGGATTATATCTATGAGGGTACCCATGTTTACGGATTTAGGGTTGTACCTGGTAGGTTCGTTGATAATTTGTGTGAGATTGAGGGCATCTAGTTTGGATTGTAGGATGGCCGGGGTGTTGAGCATATCCCAATTTAGGTCACCAAGCAGTACGAACTCTGAGGATAAATGGGGGGCAATCAATTCACATATGGTGTCCAGGGCACAGCTGGGGGCTGAGGGGGGTCTGTAGCAAACGGCAACAGTGAGAGACTTATTTCTGGAAAGGTGGATTTTTAGAAGTAGAAGCTCAAACTGTTTGGGCACAGACCTGGATAATATTGTAATGACCCAGCTGGGTCATAAAGTAAAAGAGAGACGGGCACCAGGTGTACAGGCAGAACACAGGTTTATTCCTAAATGGGCTATTGTTCAGGCCACAACCCACGCCGCTAAACCTCAAACATACACAAATAGAACATGTCAAATCAAGGGTCCCGAACAGAAGAGAGAGATGAGACCGTAACCCCTATTTAATCATTCCCAAAATCCCGCGGGATTACCCATCATACCCCCAACCTTTCCATCTGTCCTGGCATATTTAACCCCTGCTAGTACCCATGAGAACGATAACACATCCATGAACACAGAACACAATACAGGGTCGTTACATAGCCCCCTCCTTTCTAAACCCTAGCCCCTAGGGTTACAAAACAAAATCCTTAAAACGACCCGGAGGTCGCATCAGTCTCTTGTGCCTTCCCTTGACTCTCACTGGTGGACCCCCAGAACACTCATCTGCCCCAATGTCATTTCCAGCACCCCCGAAGAGGCAGCCCCCGTCCCAGGCTCAGCTTGCATTAGAGTCTCCTCGCTAGACTGTCCCCGTGTGCTCACATCAGAGTCCTCACTTCCATTCCCTACCGTTTTCCTCCCTCTGTAGGGCGCCAATCGGTCCCGGTGGACCACCACCTTCCTGCCCCGTGGAGGAACCTCCACCCGGTACGTCACCTCCCCACTCTCTCTATCACCAGGCACGGCCCCACCCAGGCACTGTCCAGCTTTGGGCACCGCCCCTTCTTGCGCGTGGGGTTGTGAAGCCACACGCGTTCTCCCGCTCCAAAGTGCCTCCCCCTAGCGCGTGAGTCATAGTGGCGCTTTTGGCGCATTCCTGCGTTCTCGAGTTGCTCTCTTGCGAAGGTGTGAGCCGCTTCTAACCGGTTCTGCAGTCGACGAACATAGTTCGGGCCAGGCAAAACCCCGTCGTCGTTATCAGGAGGGTGGCCAAACGTCAGTTCGGCTGGGGTGCGCAACTCACGACCTAACATTAGTAGCGCTGGGGAGCACGCAGTCGATTCCTGAACAGCCGACCTACATGCCATGAGAATAAACGGTAAGTGGGTGTCCCAATCTCTCTGGTGTTTTGAGGTAACGATAGCCAGCTGTTGTGCTAATGTTCTGTTAAATCTTTCCACCAGCCCATCACTCTGGGGATGAAGCGGAGTAGTGCGCGTCTTCTCCGCGCCTAACCGTCTACACAACTCTGAGAACACCCGTGACTCAAAGTTTCTCCCCTGGTCGCTGTGTATAGACTGTGGCACCCCGAACCGACTGATTATTCCCCCCTACCAATGCATCAGCTACTGTTTCTGCCTCCTGGTCTGGGAGAGCGTAAGCCTCTGGCCACTTGGTGAAGTAGTCCATAGCAGTTAGAATCCACCTGTTACCGCTGTCTGTGATTGGAAACGGTCCAACTATGTCTACCCCCAGTCTCTCCATGGGCTCCCCTACTGGGAATTGTTGTAGGAGGGCGTGTGACTGACCTGGAGGTCCTTTCTTAGCAGCACACTCATCGCACTGCCTGCAAAAGTCCTCCACATCCCTCCTGTGCCTGGCCCAATAGAAGCCTTTACGTACGCGCTTTAACGTTTTGGAGACCCCAAAATGCCCTGCGCCTACTCCCCGTGAAGCTGCTGTAACACGCTCCCTTGCAGCCTTTTGGGAACCACTACCTGCCACGTCATTTCTCCAGTAGCTGGCTTTTTCCACCCCCCTCTGGAGCACTCCCTCAGCCACTCTAAGGACTGAGAATTTAGCCCAGAGTCCTTTGGTGACTGGTGATAGAGGGGCTACTTCCCCCATGGCGGTCGTCTTCTCTCTTCCACCCACCCCAGCACAGGACGCAGCTCTGCGTCCTCCTCCTGGCGACGCCTCCACTCCCCGACGTCCACAGCCTCAAGCTCCCGGCACTCTGTCACCCTCAGCTGACTCACCGTGGCGGTGACTCCCTCCTCCATGCACAGTTCCTTCTCTCGCTCCACCCGTTTGGCGCAGTACCCACAGCCGTCCTCAGCACACGGGCGGCGGGACAAGGCGTCTGCATTGCTGTGGCGAAGGCCGGCCCTGTGCTCCACCTGGAAGTCGTAGGGTTGCAGCTCCTCCAACCAGCGGGCGATCTGACCCTCTGGCTCCTTGAAGGAGAGAAGCCACTGCAGGGCGGAGTGATCCGTCCGCACCACAAACGGCAGGCCCCCAGGTAGTACTTGAAATGGCGTACTGCTGCCACGACAGCCAAAAGCTCCCTCCTTGTCACGCAGTAGCGTTTTCAGCCTTATCAAAAGTTCTGCTGTAATAAGCTACTACGTGCTCCCCGTCAGAACCACGCTGAGCCAGCACGGCCCCCAAGCCCTCATTGCTTGCATCGGTGTCCAGAATAAACGGACGGTTTGGGTCTGGTGAGGACAGGACAGGGGCCTCCACCAGGGCACGTTTGAGGGCCTCAAACGCCCGCTGGTGCTCTTCGGTCCACTGAAAGACAGTGTCCTTCTTGAGAAGGTGGTTCAAAGGAGCTGCTATCCCCGCAAACCCTTTCACAAACCTACGATAGTAGGATGCCAGACCCAGGAAGCTCTTAACCTCCTTTTTTTCCTTTGGAATTGGCCACCCCTCACAGCCTCCACTTTGTCTGGCAACGTGCTGATACCCTCACCACCCAGCTGATGACCCAGGAACGCCAACTCCCTTTGCATGAAATGGCACTTTTCCGGGTGTAATTTTAGCCCCGCCCCCGAGATCCTCTCCAGCACTCGCCTAAGTGCCCCCAGTGCCCCCTCAAACGACGTGCCATGTACCAATATGTCGTCTAGGTACACGACACACTCGTCTCTCGGAACCCCCGAGAGCACTCTGTCCATGAGCCTCTCAAAGGTGGCAGGAGCATTACAAAGCCCGAAGCACAGCACCTTGAACTGCCAATGGCCCCTATCCGTGGAGAAGGCCGTTTTTTCACGTGCCCCAGGCGAGAGGGGCACCTGCCAGTAGCCGCTGCGCAGATCAAGGGAAGAGAACCACGAGGACCCTCTGACGTGGTCTAGCGACTCATCGATCCTCGGTATGGGGTAAGAGTCTTTAATGGTGACAGAATTTAGGCCCCTGTAGTCCGCACAAAACCTAAGTTTACCCCCTTTCTTAGGCACCATGACGACCGGCGCGGACCACGGGCTATCTGATGGCTCAATGAAATCAGCCCGCAACATGTCAGCAATAGCTGTGGCTGCTGCTTCCCTCTTGGCAAGGGGAATGCGACGGGGCCGAATTTTAATGGGTTGGTTGTCCCCAGTGTCGATGTCGTGCTGAACCAGGTGTGTTTGCCCTACCTCATCTTCCCCCCAAGCGAAGCTATCTTTAAAGTCAAACAGCAGCTGCTTTAATTGTCTCTGTTGTCCCTCGTCCAGACCTTGACAGTTTTTCAGCCACACAGCCTCAACGGCGTCGATAACTTCCTCCTTCCCCCGTCGGGCTGATGGGGTGAAGGAGCCAGTGTGTTTTGGGCTACTGGGATGCCTGTGCTTGCACCATTATGGGGAGTGAAGGTCGTTGCCGCCGGAGACAGCTGCTGGGATGGAACAACGACCAAGGGAGCAGCCGGGACGACCAGTGGAGTTTCGGCAAGCTTGGAGGAAGACGGAGGGACAGCCCTGCCCCCTGCTGGCCCTCCCGTAGGCGACATTCCCACTGTGGGCCCCCCCGACAGCCTCAAAGTGCCCGAAGCTAAGTCCAACTGAGCCCCACAGTTTTTCAAAAAGTCCATTCCCAGTATACAGGGGTCCTGTACCGCTGCTACCCACACCGGACACCCCACAGTTCTCCCCCCACAGTCACAGACACCCGACACTTCCCTAACATGGGGGCTAGCTCCCCGTGACAGTCCGTAGCTGGACAAAGGTCGGCTCCACCCGCACCCCAACAGGTAGTATGTCTGGTCTCACCAGGGTTACTGTAGAGCCCGTGTCGACCAGGGCCAAACATTCCACCCCCTCTACCTTGACGATGACATTGCAGAAGTCCCCAATGGTGGTACGTCCCACCACAACTACCGGACTAGGAAACACGGTGGCCGCTACACCCTGGGGAAGCAGGTCCCCACCCTCTTGCCTGCACTGCTGGGTACATCTTCTGCTTACTGTGGGTTCGGGGCGGAGGAATGGGCCCGCGCTGCCCCCTGCGCGAGAACCCGCTGTCGTTTCCCTGTTGACTGGAGAATCTGCCACACTCCCGCTGAATGTGGCCAGTCTGGCCACAACCCCAGCAGACAATGGAAGTTGAGCTGACACTGCGATGTTGTCTGGAGCCCTTCTCAATGACAAGCGAAGCGGTCTTGACTAACCCTCCCAACTCGTCGACCCACTCTGGTTTGGTGACCCCCAGCACCCGGCCGCCGCTGCTCTCACCTCTGGTTGACTGGCAACCTCCACTCTCACTCCCCTCACCCCAGATCAGCTCCCTCTTCCTGGCTATCTCCACTGCAGCCCGCAGAGATGCTGGGTCCGACATCTGCACATGCTTACCCAGTTCGGTGGGGGAGAGCGCTCTAATGAAACTGTCCCGTGCCAGCTCGTCTTGCACCCCAATCGACATATTTGCATAAGCCCGCCTGGTCAGGCTCAGAATATCACTTGCCAACGCCTTTAATGATTCCCCCTGAAGTCTCTTTTTGTTATTCAGTTCAATCCGCAGCATGTTGGGCTGTGCATCGCTGCAAACTGGCCCCCCAATGCCTCCACTAGCGCACCGTAGTCGCCCCTCTCGTCCGGGGCTAGCGTTAGCAGGCATTCCGACGCCTCCTCTGACAGGCTCAGGGCAAGCTGTAACCCTTTCGTCTCGTCAGACCACCTCCCGGCTCTAGCCAACAACTCGAATTGAGTGAAAAAAACTTCCCATTTACCTTGTCCATTGAACTTTGGGAGTTTAGCCGCTACCGTGGCTAATGGCAATAGGGCGCTGCCATCTCTGTTTACATAAGGAGGTCCAGCCATTTCCGCACGCGGTGACGTCGATATCTCCGTCGCCGTGACGTCTGTTCTGGTCGAGCGGTTTGAAGGAAAACCCGCCCGTTCTGCCATCTTGCTGACTGACAATTTAACTCCCGCCATGTGGCTCTCCAGCTCTTCTACAGCCGTCATCGCCTGACCCTCCCGACCGGGTACACCCGAGCCCACAACGGCCACTTTGTCCGACTCTTCCTTAACTTTCCGCCTCGCCCCGATCATCCTGACCGTAGATGCGAGTCACGCTAAAGCTAACCACGGCCTATACTGAAACAGCTAACTCGCCTAATCTCGATCTATCCCGTCGTTCGAAAGCACTTCTGACACCAATGTAATGACCCAGCTGGGTCATAAAGTAAAAGAGAGACGGGCACCAGGTGTACAGGCAGAACACAGGTTTATTCCTAAATGGGCTATTGTTCAGGCCACAACCCACGCCGCTAAACCTCAAACATACACAAATAGAACATGTCAAATCAAGGGTCCCGAACAGAAGAGAGAGATGAGACCGTAACCCCTATTTAATCATTCCCAAAATCCCGCGGGATTACCCATCATACCCCCCAACCTTTCCATCTGTCCTGGCATATTTAACCCCTGCTAGTACCCATGAGAACGATAACACATCCATGAACACAGAACACAATACAGGGTCGTTACAATATGATAGAGCTCTGCAGGATATCTCTACAGTAGATTGCAACTCCACCCCCTTTGGCAGTTCTATCTAGACGGAAAATGTTATAGTTGGGGTATGGAAATTTCAGAATTTTTGGTGGCCTTCCTAAGCCAGGATTCAGACACTGCTAGAACATCAGGGTTGGCGGAGTGTGCTAATGCAGTGAATAACTCAAACTTAGGAAGGAGACTTCTGATATTAACATGCAAGAAACCAAGGTTTTTACGGTTACAGAAGTCAACAAATGATAGCGCCTGGGGAGTAGGAGTGATACTGAGGGCTGCAGGGCCTGGGTTAGCCTCTACATCACCAGAGGAACAGAGGAGGACTAGAATAAGGATACGGCTAAAGGCTTTAAGAACTGGTCTTCTAGTGCGTTGGGTTCATAGAATAAAGGGGGCAGATTTCCGGGCGTTGTAGAAAAGATTCAGGGCATTATGTACAGACAAGGATATGGAAGGATATGAGTAAAGTGGAGGTAAACCTAAGCGTTGGGTAACAATGAAAGAGATAGCATCACTGGAGGCACTGATTGAGTGCAACTCCATTGTACGCGCTGTGCAGACAGTGCAGACTGGCCGAATAATAGTCACGGCTAGAGCTGGCTGGTAGGTGGTGCAGGCCATGGACAATGGTGAAAAACCGCTAACGGTAGCTAATAGCAAGTAGCTAGTTAGCTGGCTACTCCCGTCCGGTAGACCGAGAGGTAGATAGCCGGGATATGGGCCTGGCTCTAGGCTAGCTCGAGGCTAACTGGTGCTTGCATCGGGGGCAGTGGTGATTAGCCAAACAGCAATATCCATTCGGTTGCGGCTAGCTAGTTGCGATCCGGTGATTAATGTCCAGTGATTAAATTATTCCGGCAGAAAAATCCAATGTTCTGGGTGAAATACCGCAAACTGTGGCTAATAGCAAGTAGCTAGTTAGCTGGCTAGCTAGTTTCAACTGGAGATTCTAGATAAAAGGTAAGTCAATAATATAATCCGTTCCACATTGAGTGAGGCGGGTTGCAGGAAAGTATATTTTGTAGAAGGATGAAAAGTCTGATAGGGAAATATGTACGAAAAATACAGGGTATTTACAGACACACGACTGCACTCCTACGCCATCTTGGATTTACAATGACGGCTTACACCAGCCAAACCTGGACGACGCTGGGCCAATTGTGCGCCGCCATATGGGACTCCCAATCATGGCCGGTTGTGATACAGCCTGGAATCGAACCAGGGGGTCTGTAGTGACGCCTCAAGCACTGAGATGCAGTGCCTTAGACCGCTGCGCCACTCGGGAGATACTCCCCTGGTCTTCTAAAGTCCTCCTTTCTTCCTCTCTGTTTCTCTTTTTCTCTTTCTTTATCTCTGGGTAAGTCTCCAAGAGCTTTGCACACCTGGATTGTACAATATTTGCCCATTATTCTTTTCAAAATTCTTCAAGCTCTGTCAAATTAGTTGTTGATCATTACTAGACAACCATTTTCAGGTCTTTCCATAGATTTTCATGGAGATTTAAGTTAAAACTGTAACTTGGCCACCTAGGAACATTCACTGTCTTCTTGGTAAGCAACTCCAGTGTAGATTTGGCCTTGTGTTTTAGGTTATTGTCCTGCTGAAAGGTGAATTAATCTCCCTATGTCTGTTGGAAAACAGACTAACCAGGTTTTCCTCTAGGATTTTGCATGTGCTTAGCTCCATTTAATTTCTTTTTATCCTGAAAAACTCCCCAGTCTTTAACGATTACAAGCATACCCATAACATGATGCAGCCACCACTATGCTGGAAAATATGCAGAGTAGTACTCAGTAATGTGTTGTATCGGATTTGTCCCAAACATAACACTTTGTATTCAGGACAAAAATTTGTATTGCTTTGCCACATTTTTTGCAGTATTACTTAAGTGCCTTGTTGCAAACAGGATGCATGTTTTGGAATATTCTGTGCAGAATGAGGCCAATGGTGAATTAAAACAGTTACAGAGTTGAATGGCTGTAATAGGAGAAAACTAAGGATGAATCCACAACATTGTAGTTACTCCACAATACTAATTGCTTCCTTGTTTTCACTCTGTCAATTAGTATTGTATTGTGGAGTAACTACAATGTTGTGGATTCATCCTTAGTTTTCTCCTATTACAGCCATTCAACTCTGTAACTGTTTTAATTCACCATTGGCCTCATGGTGAAATCCCTGAGCGGTTTCCTTCCTCTCCAACAACTGAGTTAGGAAGGACGCCTGTATCTTTGTAGTAAATTGTTTTTAAAATCTATGGCAAGACTTGATTTGCTGCCAAAGGTCATTCTAACATCTATTAACTCAGGGGTTTGAATCAAATGAAAATATATTAGTGTTTATTTGAACATTTTAATTTTTTTATGTTTCGATTTTTTTTCTCCAATTTGACATTACAGAGTATTTTGTGTAGATCATTGACAAAAAAATACAATTAAATTCATTTTAATTCTACTTTGTAACACAACAAATTGTGGAAAAAGTAAAGGGGTATGAATACTTTCTGAAGGCACTGTAAATACAGTATATAGCTATAGATCAGGGATGGGCAACTTTGATGGGGGTGGGGGCCACAAAAAAATGGAACTCATCATGAGGGGCCACAGTGGCTTGTGGGTCTGCGTACCCACATCCATACCCCCCATAGATTGGTAAATTAGTCCAGGGGCCAGCTATCTAAACTTCTGAAAACCTACAACCTACATCTCTGCTATACTGTAGATAGTACAAAAGTTGCCCATCCCTGCTATAGATAGTACACTGCATAATGAAACAATCCCTAGTAAGCTGGTGTTTTGAGGGTGAACTGACTGTATTATTTGCCATTATTAATAGACTGAGTTTATGCACAATTTTCTATCCAAGCTGGGAGAGAGTGTGAGGACGGCTCATATCATGCAGGTTCATCCTGTATATAAAAAATAAATCAGTTGGTTGCTGATTAGTATGCTGAATCTTAAAATCTGCAATGTTTGAATTTCCAAACCTAATTACTGAACAAGTAATTACCTTATTGCAGCCAGCCAGCAGTCTAAATGGCAGCCTTGCAACACCGCATATAGCTTTGTGAAATGCTAGGCTTAACATGAGAAAATGACGACCAACTAGGCCTACCAATAAACATTTATTCATTATCTAAAGCAAAGGTAAAGGCTACATGCCCTGGCACCACAGAAAGCCTATCATCGATTCGATAGGCAGTCACATAGACATGTCGCAATTTCAGCGCCATGGACAATGATCGGTAGTTTATTCTTTGTGAGTGGCTGTCTAGCTGATGCGAACTCCGACCTTGCGGAGGTCCAGAGACTATGTCATGCCAGTGACTACAAGTCTAAAACTGAAGACATCTGCTTAGATATCCTGTGAAAGGAGGGGGAAATGTTATGTTGGTAATACAGCATAACACCACCAATTGAGGTTTCACAAAAAAACATGAAACAAATAGGTCTTTGGTGAGACATTATGAAAGTCTGTCTGGAGCAAACCAGACATTAATATCTACCCAAGCTCATAATAACGTTGGTAATGTCAAAATTCATTCTTGTCTTGGTCTGAAAAGAATGTCTAAACCAAATAAAATACCAGCCTATACATGTTACTGTGTGCCAAAAAATTTCTAGGAAACTTTTTTACACAAAATGAAATGCAAAATGTTTTTCATTCAGTGAACTGAGACATTGTAGAGGGCAAACAATGTTTTTCAATAGATTTGTCAATTAACAGAGAAAAATTATTCTGAAGCCAGAAACAAAATCATGAAAACCTCCGTTTTCAGAGATAGTCATTACACCCACAAAGAGACAGAATTATGAATGATTTTCTGCAGATATTGATTCTCTGGTTTGAATGCTATGTTTGAATGGTACCGTACAGGTAACTGCCAAAATAAAGAAAACACCAACATAAAGTGTCTTAATAGGGCATTGGGCCACCACGAGCCAGAAAAGCTTCAATGCACCTTGGCATATAAGTGTCTGGAAGTCTATTAGAGGGATGCGACACCATTCTTCTACAATAAAAATCCATAATTTGGTGTTTTGTTGATGGTGGTGGAAAACACTGCTTCAGGCCCCGCTCCAGAATCTCCCATAAGTATTCAATTGGGTTGAGATCTGGTGACGGCCATGGCATATGGTTTACATCGTTTTCATGCTCATCAAACCATTCAGTGACCACTCGTGCCCTGTGGAATGAGGCATTGTCATCCTATGGGGGCATAGACCTGGTAGCCAAAATAATGGGCTGCAAGCATTTTTATACATTACCCTAATTAAACATGTTTTTGTTTAATTAACTCAGGAACCACACCTGTGTGGAAGCACCTGCTTTCAATATACTTTGTATCCCTCATTTACTCAAGTGTTTCCATTATTTTGGCAGTTACCTGTACTGTATATATACACAACATTAAATAAACATCCCTGTATTGAAGTAGTTCAATATTTCAGATTTTAATTTTGTTATTATTGATCATTTCTCCACTATACATTCTATGGGGAGAAACACGCCTTCAACCCAAGTAAAAAAAAAACATGTTTATCGGCACCATGGTGTAGAAGAAACGTGTGGAGTTATATTGATTTGATTTGATATTCTGTGATTATTGTTGAATTACCATGACTGTTCAACAATGTGCAGTAGAAAGAGACTTCGACAGATTTCTCCTTTTTGTAATGCAAATTACTGTCAGTTGAAAAGAGCTGATAATACCAGATTTTGGGGGGTTTCCTTTGTGTTGAATGTTAAACATTTGGAAACTTGTTTGTTTCTGTGTGCTCATTATGACACCTGAAGATACACTACATGACCAAAAGTATGTGGACACCTGCTCGTCGAACATCTCATTCCAAAATCATGGGCATTAATATGGAGTTGGTCCCCCCTTTGCTGCTATAACAGCCTTCACTCTTCTGTGAATGCTTTCCACTACATGTTGGAACATTGCTCAGGGGACTTGCTTCCATTCAGCCACAAGAGTATTAGTGAGGTCGGGCACTGATGTTGGGCAATTAGGCCTGGCTCGCAGTCGGCGTTCCAATTCATCCCAAAGGTGTTCGATGGGGCTGAGGTCAGGGCTCTGTGCAGGCCAGTCAAGTTCTTCCACACCGATCTCGACAAACCATTTCTGTATGGACCTCGCTTTGTGCACGGGGGCATTGTCATGCTGAAACAGGAAAGGGCCTTCCCCAAACTGTTGCCACAAAGTTGGAAGCACAGAATCGTCTAGAATGTAATTGTATGCTGTAGCGTTGAGATTTCCCTTCACTCACACTAAGGGGCCTAGCCCGAACCATGAAAAACAGCCCCAGACCACTATCCTTCTCCACCAAACTTTACAGTTGGCCCTATGCATTGGGGCAGGTAGCGTTCTCCTGGCATCCACCAAACCCAGATTCATCCATCGGACTGCCAGATGGTGAAGCGTGAGTCATTACTCCAGAGAACATGTTTCCACTGCTTCAGAGTCCAATGGCTGCGAGCTTTACACCACTCTAGCCGACACTTGGCATTGCGCATGGTGATCTGAGGCTTGTGTGCGGCTGCTTGGCCATGGAAACCAATTTTATTAAGCTCCCAATGAGCTGCTCCTAAACATTTCCACTTCACAATAACAGCACTTACAGTTGACCGGGGCAGCTCTAGCAGGGCAGAAATTTGACGAACTGACTTTTGGAAAGATGGCATCCTATGACAGTGCCACGTTGAAAGTCACTGAGCTCTTCAGTAAGGCCATTCTACTGTTAATGTTTGTCTAGGGAGATTGCATGGCTGTGTGTTTGATTTGATGGAAAGGTTGGGGGGGTATGATGGGTAATCCCGCAGGGTTTGAAATGCATAAATAGGGGTTACTGTCTCATCTCTCTCTCTTCTATTCGGGACCCTGATTTGCTCCTATGAGTCTGCTCCTTAACTTGACATTGTATATTTGTGTGCATTCTGAAATTAGCGGCGTGGGCTGTGGTCTGAACAATAGCCCAGTTTAGGAATAAACCTGTGTTCTGCCCTGCACACCTGATGTCCGTCTCTTTTTCCTTTATGACCCAGCCCGGGTCATTACATTATTCTGGATGTCTCTCATTGCTGATGACAGTACGTCAATAAACAGAGGATAAAGGTTAGGAGCAACTTCCTTCAAGAGTTCATGATCTTCCAGTAAAATTAAAGTCAAGGCTTGTAACATAGAACATTAAAATATGTACAGTATGTATCTACTTATAGACATAGAATAAAACATAGCCTACCACCTCTTCTGTAACTTCAAATAAAAGGAATTCATACATTGAAGAGCTGAATTCCTTTCCTGTCACAAGGGATTGAGTAGGTTAGGTAAGATGCTCCCCTGCCATTCCATGACTAATATGGCTCTTGCTTCAGAACATAAGGAAGTGTTAATTGAAGTACTGTAGTAATTGATTAAGTGTCGTAATATGTAAAGCCTTAACCACGAAATTGTCCAGTCTTTTACATATTTTAAGTTTAATTTCTTAAATGGCATAAACAATTAAACAGTGAATGTCTGCTGTATGTAATAAAGTTGTTGCCAATGTAAGCCTGACGATGTGGTAAAAGTGTATGTTGAACATTACATGTTGTACGAGCTCCAAAGGGCCTTAAAAACGTCATACTGGAATGCCCAATTGCCTAAGGACCAGGCCATAAAACCACATTTTTTAATGAGAATGGCCTGTTTTAAGACATTTGAATACCTCAATGGAGTCTTTCTACGTATTTCCTGATACCTCTCTCCCTCTCTACCACTTCCTTCCAATGACGTATACACACACAAATTATGAATATGTGCTTTCCTCTCTCTCCCTCATGACCTTAAAATTCAGGTTGAACTCTCAAGGAATCGCATCGCCAAACACCCCCATCTCGGTCCCCACTTGATCTATGCACAATAAGTCTACGGGGCTAACCAAACAGTGGAGGCCAGGGAATGTCATGCATGCTAACCGTCACGGCTGAAATACTTCACGTTCCCTAGGAGTCTCAGCACTCGTGTTTTAACATAAGGCTAACGTTTAAAGAGCCACTCGGAGAGAGGGCTGTGATCACACCATTAGAAGAATAACAGCGAGGCTTGAAATATGGCCCTTTAGAGAGATGTAGGGATGTATGAAAACCAGATGGAGTCTATGGCCTCTGCTAAGGCCACAATGTCTGTCTAATGAGACAGTGAAGAGACCAAAGACGAGTAGTAGAGAAACTGCAGTTGTTAAGTTTCAACCAAAATACTAATAGTAATGAATTGGAATAATCACTCCAGCTTTCTTCTACAGTATATGCGGTATGTATGGATAACTTCCACTACTATTGTTAGTGCGTGACAAAAACGTATTCCATTTTTACCACCTGTTTACACCACCGTCTTCTCCATAATCTCCTTCGATAATGTGTGCACTGCTTGCTGTAAATACTGTATACTTTAGCATTATGTCATGTTGTGACAACCCATTCTTGTGCCAAAGTACCACAGGAGGCTGCTGACGGGAGGATGGCTCATAATCATGGCTGGAACGGAGCAAATGGAATGGCATCAAACACATGGAAACCATGTGTTAGATGTTTTTGATACCATTCCACCAATTCCGCTCCAGCCATTACCACTAGCCCGTCCTCCCCAATTAAAGGTGCCACCAACCTCCAGCGCAAAGTACAGTATGTTATTGTTCTGACTCCTTGATCCTAAGCACATGTTGTAAAACGGTCTCTAAGTGCCTGCCTACTGACTGAGAGTGATTGGCAGTGCTGTAAGAGATTTAGCATGTTCTGTCCCAACACGTTCTGAACCCTTCTCTAAAAGGGTTCACATCTGGGGGACCAGAGGCAGGAGCAGGGAGCAGGAACCTGAGCAGCCATGACCTAGCCTGGGTGCCAGTCTTTTTCTGCCTACACCTTATTACAGCAATGGACTTATCAAGAGCACAAAAAAGATCTGGGACCAAAGCAAACATGGCTTGGCATTACGTTTAGAAGGATAATCAGGCCTACATGACAACCTGTGGAGATCAACTTCTACTGTTTGACAAACTAAACTAACTCTTACACAGGACAAGGAAATCAATCACATATCACCAAGGTCAGGCATCAGTGTGCTGCTAATGTAACTATGCAGCATTGCTCCTCCTGCAAATACAGTGTGTATACAGTACATACATGCCAGGTCGCCCCACCAAGGACATCCTCAAGGACATTTTCCTTTCCTCCAGATATTTAAAGATGTCCTTCCTTATTCACCTAGGTTATGTAAACAGTCATACCACTCCGCTTGTGTTGACAGTCTCTTGGCACGAACGTAGACCTATACAGTGATAGATACAATTTAGATACAATTTATGTAACAATATAGGACTGTTTAATTGTATAGTGGACTTTTGGACAAATACCCAGTATACAAAATGGTTGTGATTACATAAATCTAGGTTAAACATGTAGCTATAGGTACAGCACATTGAGGTTACTTAAAAACGTTTATATCTCAACGAAAACAGACAGCGAAGCAACACACATAACAGGATGTTCATCTTGCTACATAGTCAAAATATTTGAACTTTAAATCAACAATTGTTTTGTTGTCAATAGGTTGATAGGAGAGGAGAAGTCATTTTGGAGAATGTGCTGGCAGTTGTTGGTCATAACGCATCCTTGATGCATCCTTTTGAGTGAGTCTGACCTTTAACAAGTCTGACCTTTAATCAGTGTTTATTATCAATTTGATTTGTTTTTCTAAGGCCCGCTGTATAGCCCCCAGTATTTATGACTGAGGTCGTACATTACAAACACGTATTACAGTGCCACTTCATCTGTTGTCATTAAACCTACATCATAGTGGGCCGGACACTTATTTCCTCACAGCGTTGAGTTATTAATGCAAAGGGGCTGTGTGATAAAGCTTTTACCACCAAACAGGCAAGGAGAGACATGAGTCATGTCTTTGCTGTGTTTTCTTTTCTGTGATTTTAGTGGAGTGCACCTACAGTGTATGGTGGCTGGCAGGTTGCTGTTTATCAATTTGATGGGTTTGTCACATTTGATTTGAGGAGGGTTTTCCAACTCTGCATGTTTTCCAAGCCAGGTCCTCAACTGAGCACAGCAGGGAGGGTTACTACCCTACAATCTGTCCCAATTATTTTCCAGTTGGTATTATGCTATCTCTAATACTATCAAAGGGATGTTCAAACACATTTCATTGTTTTCTAAATTGACAGATTACATTTTAGATCAACCTTTTGTTTCTTTGCTTACCTTCAAATAAGCATTGTTTCAAGTTTCAAGTTTTAATGTCACATGCACAAGTACAGTGAAATGCCTTTCTTGCAAACTCAAAACCCAACAATGCAATAATCAATAACAATATATTACTAGAAAAAAAAACACGAGAAATAAGAATGGGAAATATGAAATATACAATAAAGTATGTAAGTAAGTAAGCATACTATCTACAGGAAATATTTTTTTAAAAGTCAGTTCCAATACCATATTTACATGTGCAGGGATACTGGAGTGATGGAGGTAGATATGTATAGGGGTAAGGGGACTAGGCAACAGGACATAATATAAACAGAGTAGCAGCAGCTTGCATGTGAGTAGATGTGTGGGTGTGTACAGTCAGTATAAATGTATGTGCATATTATGTGTGAGTGAGAAAATGATGGCGTGAGTGTTTTTGTGTGTGTGTGTTGGAGTGAAAGTGTGTGTGAGTGTGTAGGGCCCTGTCAGTGTGCATAGAGACAGTGCAAATATTTAAATAAAAGGTCAATAAAGATACAAGGTTAACTCAGATAGTTCGTGTAGATATTTTGTTAGCTATTTATCAGTCGTATTGCTTGGGGTTAGAAGCTGTTCAAGAGCCTGTTGGTGTCAGACTTGATGCACCGGTACCTCTTGCCGTGCGGCAGCAGAGAAAGTCTATGGCTTGTGTGGTTGTTGTTGGGAGGTAAGGCTGATGTAGTTGGCTACATCTCTTGTAACCCCCAGTGTGTTTACAGAAATGATCAACATTCTTCTCACCGTGTTTGTGATTATTATGTGTTGAGCTTAGCTTCCGTCTCAAACAGAACAGGACCCCCTCATATCCCCACACCTGACCCTCATCAGAAGTGTTACCATGCAATACTGTTGGTCTGGTTGCACTGAGAATATAGTTGCAGGGTTTTTTGCACGTATATGGACCATTTTGGTACATTTGACACAGGAATGCCTGTTAGGGCAAGAGAGGTAGGCTCATGTTTGAAACATGATACATTTTACGAGTGACGTATTTGACAGAACACATAGGAATTCACTCTAGGCTGGTTCATCGGGTTGTGTGAATACTATCATAATTCAAATAGAGGGAATTGACAGATTGACGAGCATCTTCGAGAAATGCCCGCTATGAGTTGTCACGCACATGTTACCAAACAGCCATATGGAGTACAGGCTTCATCACAGGGCCCTTTTAGTCCACAATCTATCACTGACTGATTTCTTCTATTTTATAAATTATATATTTTTGGTACTTTTTACCCACTTCTCATCCCCAATTCATAGTTACAGTCTTGCCCCATCGCTGCAACTCCCGTGCGGACTTGGGAGAGCGAAGGTCGAGAGCCATGCGTCCTCCAAAACACGACCCCGCCAAGCCGCACTGCTTCTTGACACACTGCTCCCTTAACCCGGAAGCCAGCCGCACCAATGTGTCGGAGGAAACACCGTACAGCTGGCGACCAAAGCCAGCGTGCATGCGCCTAGCCGCCACAAGGAGTCGCTAGAGCGCGATGGGACAAGGACATAGCCCGGAATCGAACCCAGATCTGTAGTGACACCTCTAGCACTGATCAGTGCCTTAGACCGCTGCGCCGCTCGGGAGGCCTGACTGACTTCTTCTAACCTATGTATTATCTTACTATGAGGAACCTCAGTTTGCTTCAAACACCTCTTGAGGAACCAGAGTTCATAAACAGTATAATCAAGGGATACTGATGTGAAATGTTCTATTTTGCTCTATAGAAAATTGGCAAGGTTGCCAACTCTTGAGGCCTTCCTTTGTTATGAAAGAGAAATCAGACACTCATGCGTATATTGTCCTTTCAAAGCGCTGTGTATATTGGGGAAATATTTTGTTTGTGGACTGACATTATTAATTTAAGCTGAATTGAAACATGCAACAGATGTTACGGACACCAAGCTGGCACCCGGTGCTTCCACTCTTAATGTCCTCTAATCCCAGCTTCTTCAGACCCAGCTCTCCGCTGCCTTCCTCACCAAGCTGAATAACAGATGAAGCATCTGGCTGAGCAAACGTCTGTCTGTCCTATATTAACAATACGAACAACACACCAGCAACCTCAAAAAGGAACATTTGTGTCCCCAGTGTCTCAAAGCTCCCCCTTCAGCAAAAATAACAAGCTCAGCAGGTTCCAATATATACCACCTACAGTGTAGATTTACTCTCATTTGTATAAGACATTTAAAACATTTAGATATGTCAGAAACACTGTATACACACAAAGAGCAGCATGAGGACATTGGCCTGCCTTGAGTTTAATGTGGTACATGTGGTTTTACACACTGAGACAGGCAGGCAGGCGAGCATTACATTTACACCCCTCTCCCATGGAACTCTTAATTTTCTCTCAGCCTTGGCTTCCTGAATGGCTAAGCCAGAGTTTTGTTCCAAATGGCACCCTATTCCCTATATAGTGCACTTCTTTTGAACAGAGCCTTATGAATTAGTAGTGGTTAGCACTAAATAGGAACTAGGATGCCATTTGGGAAACAACACAGATTCCTGACGTGATGTAAACGCAGGTTGGTTAGCTGAGTGGCCGTAGAGTGCCTCATGGCCCTGGTCCCAACGTTACTCAGAGCTCAACCATTTGAAACGTGATGCAAGGGTGAGCAAATGACAGGTGGAGCGTAGCCAAGGAAACGGTTGATTAAAGGTTGGGGTTGATCCTGAAGTGGGTCAGTGGGCATTAATGACAGAGTGTCTACTGAATGACTGAATGACCCAGTAGGGAATGTGAATCAATGAGCTAACTGGGAGAATACCAATATGGTTAGGCACATGCATGCAAAATACTCAATCAGGGAAAGAGACGAAGTTCAGGATACTAACTGTATAAGTGAAGGCTCCTCAGAGGAGGAAGGGGAGGGCCATCCTCCTCAGTCAATTTCATAAAAATTCAAATAGTGAAACATTAAAAAAGTTATCATTTTTAGATGAAACTATACTAAATGTATTCACATCACCAAATAATTGATTAAAACACACTGTTTTGCAATGAAGGTCTACAGTAGCCTCAACAGCATTCTGTAGGGTAACACCAAAGTGTAGCTGGAGGACAGCTAGTTTCCGTCCTCCTCTGGGTACATTGACTTCAATACAAAACCTAGGAGGCCCCCTTCCACAGACTTCCACAGTAATTATGACAACTTCCAGAGGAAGTTCCTCCAACCTATCAGAGCTCTTGCAGCATGAACTGACATGTTGTCCACCCAATCAAAGGATCAGAGAATGAATCTAGTACTGAAAGCATAAGCTACAACTAGCTAGCACTGCAGTGCATAAAATGTGGTGAGTAGTTGACTCAAAGAGAGAGAAAGACAATAGTTGAACAGTTTTGAACAGATTCATTTCTTCAGAAATGAAGGAGAAGCTAGAGAGAGAGAGATGTTGTTGTATTTCTTTCACTTTCACTTACTTAGCTAGCTAATGCAGCTAGCTAGTTTAGCCTACTCAAACACCTGGCTCAAACAGAGAGGTACGATATGTTAGCTAGCTGGCTATGGCTATCCAGCACTGGAATTCTTCCAAATCAAGTTAAGCTTTTGGTTTTATAATGTATTGCCACCGGGGGCCGCCGGTGTAACTGCTAAACTCTTGTGACAACGATGTAGGCTGTGTGTAGCGGTTAGTGGTTATGATATGAAGGTTTGTCTTGGAAAGGTTTTTTTCGCCTGGTCACAGAAAGCTGATGTGTTGTGCACTGAAGTCCACAAGCGAAGGGAAAAGGTGAGAGGAGGAGAGCGCTTAGATGCGAGAAGGAATACAACGATCAAAGGGATCATGTTATTTGTAAGTGGCTGCTATGAAAGTGAACTGTGTTTGCGTGTGATCAGGGGTCTATTCATTCTGCCGAGTCTGTTGAAGAAACGTTTCTTAATCGGAAGCAAACGGAACGAAACGGGGATAAACATACCTGAATAGATCAGGTAGATGCAGGCAAGAGTGTGCAAGGCAGTATTGAATGTGTCAATGTCTGTCACCTTGAATAATCACATTTCTCTCGACCTGTGCACCTACGTTGTAAACTTTCATTCACAGGCTAGGTTGTAGCAATCTCATGATGGGTACAGGGAAAATGTGAGTATCATGTAGTAGCCTAAACCAATTGATGTTAAGTTGAGCTTAGGCGATGCTCGTTTATAAAAAGAAATGGCGTCCATCTTAAACGGCACGGACCACCACTGAACTGTATACAGTACAATATGTATTTTCCTTAAAGGCAATACAGTGCACTCCTCACATCTGTGCAAGACAATGTTATCAATATAACCCAACTCCCTATAAGCGGAGTACGCTGTAGTCAATAAGGGAAAAGGACAATGTCCTGACTAGTACTGTACACATCCAGTCTTTTCCTTTCCATCCATATTGATTGATAATCTTCAGGTCTCTATAAAAGGTCAAGTCATTTCTAGTTTATAGAAACTGTCGCCAACCCCTCTCTGAGTGCCGAAGTTCCAATAGCTGTTCGGAAGTGAAGATTAGCCAAGTCCTTGGTGTCATTCTCCAGCCCATTCTCAAATCAAATCAAATCCACCCCGTTTTCTCAGCATTCGACTGATCACTTGTTATTCTTGTTCAGTTGCCAAAGTCTTGGCTCTATTACGCTTGGCCCTTGGATCTTCTGAGTGATAACGGAAATTACCTACATTATAGAAAAATGCCCCTCTCACCAGTCATAACACAGCCATGCGGAAAGTGGGAGCCACCACCAGAGCCAAGTTCTGTTAAGATACTTAGTAGGATGCTGAGGGGAGAAAAACAGCCGTGTCTGATTGGTGAAAATTTTCACGTGAAAAATGTATGTGAAACATCACGTCTGACTTGTGAAAATTCCACATGTGAAATGAACGTTTTTTTTATGTGACATTTTTCATGTGATTTGTTCAGACGTGTGGAAACCACTTGTTTTTCACGTGTTCTTTTCACATGTGATTTTTTTCATGTGTTTTTTTTGTAAGGGTTATGTTTTCTATTGAAAACACAGGCGTCAAGTCACACTGTTTCAGCTGGGTGGTAGTCAAAGTGAATTATATGCAGGTAGTTACCCTGAAGATGTGTTTTAAATGATTTGGCCTACTTTCAGCACAGTTTGTGAACTATTGCTCCTGTTTGTGAACTAAGTTATCATTTCTTATGCCTATCCTTTGTGATTTTGCCATTGGTTGTGCGGCCAGTCTTGCCAGTTGTATGGCTACAGTTATTCCTGTGCCAATGGGAACATAATGCCAACTTAATCTCAACAGTGAATAACAGGGTGTAAAGGAATGACGTCAAGGTGTTAGGCAGTAAGTATTGGCGCTGGAGGGAATAGCAGACCTTTTACGGGCTCTTGACCAATAGTTCTATTTTGGGTATTTTCTTGTGCTGATTGTAACTTTTTTTGTACATAATGTTTCCGCCATCGTTTCCTATGACCGAAAAGAGCTTCTGGACATCAGAACAGTTATCATTAACCTCAATTTGGATGAGGACATCTACTTCAATGAGTCGGAAAACGAAGGACATATTGATTATCCCGGACTAGGCCTAAATCCACGACACTAGGAGAAGGAAGAGGCGGTTCTATAGAGGCTGGTGTGCGGGATACCTGACGAGACTACGTCGGAGAGTGGATAAACCGTCTCTACCCTCCGTTCTATTGGCGAACATGCAATCATTGGAGAATAAACTGGACGAGCTCCGTTCGAGACTATCCTATCAACGTGATCTGAAAAACTGTAATATACTATGTTTCTCAGAGTCGTGGCTGAACATGGAAAATATAAATCTAGCTGGTTTTTCCATATTCGGCACAACAGAACAGCAGCTTCGGGTAAACTCAGGTGAGGGGTCGTGTGTCTCTTTGTTAACAACAGCTGGTGCGCAATCTCTAATTTTAAGGAAGTCTTGAGGTTCTGCTCGCCTGAGTTATACCACACAATAAGTTCTAGACCATGGTTTTCATCTGTATTTTTTGTAGCTGTCTATTTACCACCACAAACCGATGCTGGCACTAAGACCACATTTAATGAGCTATATAGGGCCATAAGCAAACAAGAAAATGCTCACCCAGTGGCTGCTCTCCTAGTGACCGGTGATTTTAATGAAGGAAATCTCAAATCCGTTTTACCTCATTTCAACCAGTGTGTCACCTGTGCAACTACAGGCGAAAAAAATCTTTACTCAACACACAGAGATGCATACAAAGCTCTCCCTCGCCCTCCATTTGGTAAATCTGACCACAACTCTATCCTCCTGATTCCTGCTTACAAGCCAAAACTCAAACAGGAAGTACCAGTGACACTCTCAATACAGAAGTGGTCCGATGAAGCGGATGCTAAGCTACAGGACTGTTTCGCTAGCACAGCCTGGAATATGTTCCGGGATTCATCCAATGGCATTGAGGAGTTCACCACATCAGTAACCGGCTTGGTTCATAAGTGCATCAATGACGTTTTCCCCACAGAGCATGC
The DNA here is from genome assembly GCF_020615455.1 of Coregonus clupeaformis. NCBI lineage: Eukaryota > Metazoa > Chordata > Actinopteri > Salmoniformes > Salmonidae > Coregonus > Coregonus clupeaformis. Next base: position 27,867,731 of record NC_059217.1, on the reverse strand, counting down.
GCTGACCAGCTGGCAAGTGTCTTCGCAGACATTTTTAACCTCTCCCTGATCCAGTCTGTAATACCGCATGTTTCAAGCAGATCACCATAGTCCCTGTATCCAAGAACGCCAAGGTAACCTGTCCAAATGACTATCGCCCCATAGCACTCACATCTGTAGCCATGAAATACTTTGAAAGGCTGGTCAAGGCTCACAACAACACCATCATCCCAGACACCCTGGAACCACTCCAATTCGAAATACCGCCCCAACAGTTCCACAGATGACGCAATCTCTATTGCACTCCACAGTGCCCTTTCCCACCTGGACAACAGGAACACCTAGAAGAGAATTCTGTTAATTGACTACAGCTCAGCGTTCAACACCATAGTGCCCTCCAAGCTCATCACTAAGCTAAGGACCCTGGGACTGAACACAACTGGATCCTGGACTTCCTGATGGGCCGCCCCAGGTGGTGAGGGTAGGCAACAACACATCCGCCACGCTGACCCTCAACACGGATCCCCTCAGGGATGCGTGCTTAGTCCCCTCCTGTACTCCCTGTTCACCCACAACTCCAACACCATCATGTCGTTTGCCGACGACATGATGGTGGTAGGCCTGATCACCAATGATGATGACACAGCCTACAGGGAGGAGGTCAGAGACCTGGCCGTGTGGTGCCAGGAAAACAACCTCTCCCTCAACGTCAGCAAGACAAAAGAGTTGATCCCCATTCGTATCGACAGGGCTGTATTGGAGCGGGTCGAGAACTTCAAGTTCCTCGGTGTCCACATCTTTGAGGACCTATCATGGTCCAAACACACCAACACAGTCGTGAAGAGGGCACGACAACGCCTCTTCCCCCTCAGGAGTCTGATAAGATTTGGCATTGGCCCGCAGATCCTCAAAACGTTACACAGCTGAACCATTGAGAGCATCTTGACTGGCTGCATCACCTCTTGGTATGTCAACTCCTTGGCATCCGACCGCAAGGCACTACAGAGGGTAGTGCATACGGCCCAGTACATCACTGGGGCTGAGCCCCCTGCCATCCAGGGCCTCTATACCAGGTGGTGTCAGAGGAAGGCCCTAAAAATTGTCAAAGACTCCAGCCCTCCAAGTCATATACTGTTCTCTCTGCTACCGCACGGCAAGTGGTACCAAAGTGCCAAGTCTGGGACCGAAAGGCTCCTGAACAGCTTTAACCCCAAGCCATAAGTCTGCTGAACAGTTAATCAAATGGCTACCCGGACTATTTGCCTTGACCCCTTTTTTTTTGCACTGACATTCTTGCACTGGCTCTATGCACACTCACTGGAGTCTACCCACACACTCACACATTCTACACTGACACTCCAACACATACTCACACACTACATAAGCTCTCACACACACAGGCATATTGGCACCACACACACACACACACTCATACATAGACACACTTTCACACTTTTCACATATGGTGCTGCTACTCTGTTTATTATTTATCCTGATTTCCTAGTCACTTTAACCCCTACCTACATGTACATATTACCTCAATTACCTCAACTACCTCGTACTCCTGCACATTGACTCGGTACCGGTGCTCCTTGTATATAGCCTCGTTATTGTTATTTTATTATGTTACTATTTTCTTTTTTTCTTGTTTGCAATTTTGTCTTACTTTTTAACTCTGCATTGTTGGGAAAGGGCTCGTAAGTAAGCATTTCACAGTAAAGTCTACACCTTTTTTATTCGGCACATAAAGCAGCTGGAGGCAGAGCAACTATGGATTACACATCTTGACAAACCACCATGGAGATGCTTTTACAAGACGCTGCTGCCATGCTTTGGCTTCCTTTACAGCCACTGTACATCGGCTGGAAAAGTGTTTAAAGGTAAAAGGGGGGTATTGACTATCGTATTGGCCAGTAATTCTAGGCCTGGCTGTCGCTATTCAAGACATAACTCTCACTTGAACTATTTAACTGTGTTGGTCTGAGCTCAGCGGGAGGGAGAAGAGGACAATGGTCAATGCTCACGCCAGAGTCTGGGTCTACAACACATACTGTGTGACTTCCCTTTTGTCACTTTTCATTCAGAAATACTTCAGGTGCAAGGGCAAGGTCACCAGGTACAAAATCCGCCAAGATCATAGATTTTAGGCACTGTTGACCCCATAACCTATTTATATTACTTATTGAACTTGAACTTGAAATTAACAGTCTGGTGGACCAATTTTTGAGAGTCTCAATGTGTTCACATGTTGAAACACATCACTTCGGACAGTGACATTAACAATATTTATAACTGAATCATGATGATCCAGTGAAGCTTCAAATGAATGGCTTCCATTATAGAAAGATGTACAAATGTAGGATCTTAATTTGAGCTAGTTTGCTACAGCAGGAAAAGAATCCTGCAGCAACAGGAAAAGTGAATTATTATGTGGATTACAATTAATGGACATTTTTGTAGGGGTTGATACAGTACATTTTTCGTAAGGGGAAAATTACAAACTTCAGAAGCCTTTTTAAACCTCAAATACACTACACGTTTTAAGTTCTCCTGCAACAGGGTGAGCAAATTAAGATCCTAAATCTGTAGCAGTGTCCTGTTTATTTAGTAATTAACCAATTCCATATTCATAGCAGCAACAGTCAGATGGGTTCTTTTAATTGCTTTAGCCCCAGACTAGTTGCTCCCTCACTGTCTGTATCCTATGATTGGCTGTGATCTCCCTGGGCTTGGGTTGGAACCTGAGGCAGCGAGGCGCTAGGTCTGCCTGCCTCCAGCTGTGTCTCTGGGGTGGGCACGTCATCATCCCGTGCCAACAGTTAAAATGAACCAACCAGTCAGTGTTATTTATGGTCCTAATTTTCACCTGCCTGGCTTTCAAAGAAGGAAATTATATATCACACTGCATCCCAAATGGCACCCTATTCCCTATGTAGTGCACTACTTTTGACCAGGGCTCTGGCCAAAAGTAGTGCATGATGTAGGGAATAGGGTGCCATTTGGGACACAACCCATGTACACACAGGACTCTGAAAAATATCCACAACTCCAAGAGACCATAATCCTTATTGCTTTGGCGTTATTTAACTGAGAAAAATTATCATAGCTCAGACACACTCTTACAAGTCTGTAGAATAAATATTCCAACTTGATTCCATTATTACTCACCTGTCTCTCCGCGAAATCCAGTAAACAGTCAAATGATGATATAAGCAGTTAAAATAACAGGCACATCATTTGAGGGCAAGGAACACCAGTTTATTCTCAGGGCTGCAGCTGTGTCACATTGTCCTTTTTTCAGTCTACCAATTGACTTTGCGGTGTAGACATAAGTACTGTGAGTGTAGCTAATATTGTTTTATACTTAGCTTGCCCTTAATTTCACCTCAAATATCTTTGTTGGCAAGAGAGTCATTACCTGGTCATTATCATAGAAGTTGTTCCCACTCCCTGGCCAAATGGGCCACAGATTATGTTCCTGTGGACCCCAGGAAGAGTAGCTGCTGCTTCAGCAACAGCTAATGGGCATCCTAATAAAATACTAAATACTAAAAGACAGACCAGAGTCAAAGTTCTTTCACTTTTGGCAGCATAGTCTCATCTGAGAGCTTCTCTTCTCCAACTCTCTGCCTCTTCTCTTGTCTCTGGCACAGCATGTCCTTGTCTCCTCTCACTGCACCCTCCTCACAGGCTTGTGCAATATGGACATCCAGATTAATGTTGTTTGTACCTACAGAGCCAAGGTTCTCTGTAAGGCCAATGTATTTTAACTGTCCCCTGACTGTTATAGAAGCAGAGCATAGCGAAGCCACTGAGAATCCTTCAACTGGCATCTAAACAAACAAAACTCACACAGGGAATGTAAAGTATTATAAAAAAGGGAAGAATCTTAAACATTCTGTTTTGTTTCAGATGTATTTTGGTACATTTAAAATCCTTTTGGGATAATAATGATCTAATAGGAGATCAGGGTATATGTTACTAACCTGTGAGAGAACTTAACCTGAGACCAAATACAGATAAACCCGCGGAATGCCTCAGCTCTTTATCCGGAACTTACTTCTGCTTGTCATTCCACATGACCTCACAGTTTGTTCTTGTTTATGAGGTATGCCTGTGAAGACCTGTGATGATAATACAGCTTAGCGAGTGGCTAAGAGTCAGCCTGTCTCCTGCTGTGAGAAACTGGTCAAATTAAGATACCAAATCTGGTCTATTGATTAGATTAATGAGTCATTCTCTTGACAGCTTTTTGACTCAAACCGTTCCAATGTCCCAGTTGAGTCGTACGCCTCTTACTTTGACCTTTTCTTTTCCTATTATTTCTGTTTTGCCAGAAGGCTCCCTGTTGTGAAAATATAAAAGATTGTCTATAAAATAAACTGTATCTTCTATGAGTGATCTTCTATCCGAACCATCCCTAACCACACAGGCAGAGATGTACTGGAGGGGATTGTAAGGTTACCCTCACTGAAATGTGTACTCATGTCCATATACCATCATGAGAGAACACAAATTAGTTACGCTCATCCTTGCATGCCAGACCAGTACTGTATACACGCAGCTAGTAAATGAGACACACACCCATGCAGACGAACACAGCCCTCATCATAACCGTCAGTATAGCCTACTGTATGTCAGCAAATAAACAACAGAGTATCCACTGAACTGCACTCTGCACTATGTTCACTTTGTTCATGTCATCACCTACAGATTTTGATCACCCTGTTGCAGGAGAACTTTCCTGGAATGCAGGAAATGTCAAACGTGTAGTGTATTTGAGGTTTAAAAAGGCTTCTGAAGTTCGTCATTTACACTTTGAAATTTCAGACTTGATTTTCCCCTGAAAAATGTACAGTGAGGGAAAAAAGTATTTGATCCCCTGCTGATTTTGTACGTTTGCCCACTGACAAATAAATGATCAGTCTATAATTTTAATGGTAGGTTTATTTGAACAGTGAGACAGAATAACAACAAAAAAATACAGAAAAACGCATGTAAAAAATGTTATAAATTGATTTGCATTTTAATGAGGGAAATAAGTATTTGACCCCCTCTCAATCAGAAAAAGATTTCTGGCTCCCAGGTGTCTTTTATACAGGTAACGAGCTGAGATTAGGAGCACACTCTTAAAGGGAGTGATCCTAATCTTAGCTTGTTACCTGTATAAAAGACACCTGTCCACAGAAGCAATCAATCAATCAGATTCCAAACTCTCCACCATGGCCAAGATCAAAGATCTCTTCAAGGATGTCAGGGACAAGATTGTAGACCTACACAAGGCTGGAATGGGCTACAACACCATCGCCAAGCAGCTTGGTGAGAAGGTGACAACAGTTGGTGCAATTATTCGCAAATGGAAGAAACACAAAAGAACTGTCAATCTCCCTCGGCCTGGGGCTCCATGCAAGATCTCACCTCGTGGAGTTTGATCATTGAGAACGGTGAGGAATCAGCCCAGAACTACACGGGAGGATCTTGTCAATGATCTCAAGGCAGCTGGGACAATAGTCACCAAGAAAACAATTGGTAACACACTACGCCGTGAAGGACTGAAATCATGCAGCGCCCGCAAGGTCCCCCTGCTCAAGAAAGCACATATACAGGCCCGTCTGAAGTTTGCCAATGAACATCTGAATGATTCAGAGGAGAACTGGGTGAAAGTGTTGTGGTCAGATGAGACCAAAATGGAGCTCTTTGGCATCAACTCAACTCACCGTGTTTGGAGGAGGAGGAATGCTGCCTATGACCCCAAGAACACCATCCCCACCGTCAAACATGGAGGTGAAAACATTATGCTTTGGGGGTGTTTTTCTGCTAAGGGGACAGGACAACTTTACCGCATCAACGGGACGATGGACGGGGCCATGTACCGTCAAATCTTGGATGAGAACCTCCTTCCCTCAGTCAGGGCATTGAAAATAGGTCGTGGATGGGTATTCCAGCATGACAATGACCCCAAACACACGGCCAAGGCAACAAAGGAGTGGCTCAAGAAGAAGCACATTAAGGTCCTGGAGTGGCCTAGCCAGTCTCCAGACCTTAATCCCATAGAAAATCTGTGGAGGGAGCTGAAGGTTCGAGTTGCCAAAGGTCAGCCTCGAAACCTTAATGACTTGGAGAAAATCTGCAAAGAGGAGTGGGACAAAATCCCTCCTGAGATGTGTGCAAACCTGGTGGCCAACTACAAGAAACGTCTAACCTCTGTGATTGCCAACAAGGGTTTTGCCACCAAGTACTAAGTCATGTTTTGCAGAGGGGTCAAATACTTATTTCCCTCATCAAAATGCAAATGAATTTTTATAACATTTTTTACATGCGTTTTTCTGGATTTTGTTGTTGTTATTCTGTCTCTCACTGTTCAAATAAACCTACCATTAAAATTATAGACTGATCATTTCTTTGTCAGTGGGCAAACATACAAAATCAGCAGGGGATCAAATACTTTTTTCCCTCACTGTATCTACCCCTACAAAAATGTCCATTAAATATAATCCACATAATAATTCATATTTCCTGTTGCTTCAGGATGATATTCCTGCTGCGAGAAACGTATCAAATTAAGATAATATGTCTGTAACATAGCCATAGTATGTAACAGTTCAACAGAACCCAAAGTACAAAGTCCTCAAAAACATCAAAGTAAAAAAGAAACACATCTCAAAACGACCAATCAAGGGGTCAATTCATCTTGTCTAATAATAGAAGTTACAGCGGAGATGTTTTTCGATTCGGTTTTCCTATTCACAGAATATTTCATGCAAATAAAGGACTCCTCTTGTTTCAAAGATAACACAAATGGAATGGAAACAACACTAAGTCGGTTTATTTTGTCTGTTAGACCTACACGTCACTGCCTTGAGATTGTACCCTTCAACGGGATCGTTGTGACTCGTCACTGTGCTGTAGCAGTTTTTTCCACCTCAGTCAACAAACGGAGCCTCCAAACCTTGAAGTTGTTTCTATGGAAGATACTACTGAGGTTATTTTCAGCATTGTTGACGAGAGCCACCGACGGGCCACGATTCCAGGAAGTTCAGGTTTGTCAAACTCTGTGTGTGTGTGTTTTTTTCCAATCTATTCAATTCAATAAAACATTATTTGTCCCCTCATGGCAGTATTATGGCTGTAGCACATACTGTACACCACACAGACACAGGAGAAACTATACATGCAAAGTTTGCAAAACATTTTATAAAGTGCAATCTCCATAAATCCCTGTTCCAGGTCATCAGAAACATATCCTAACGTTGCATTCTTTACTGCATTCTTCATACCCGAACTCATGAAAGTTACAAGATACAAATTAATTTGTTCATACTTCAACAGGTGGGCACAGCTGTTTTCTCTGGGCCAAATCCTGGTACTAAGTACAGCAAGATGGACACTTCCTACACAGAGACACATGTATTACCCACTTCCTGTTTCACAATTACATTTACACTTTAGTCAATTAGCAGACACTATTATCCAGATCGACTAACAGTTAGTGCATTCATCTTAAGATAGCTAGGTGAGACAACCACATATCACAGTCGTAGTACATTTTTCCTAAATGAAGAAGTTATCAGCACAGTCAGTATGAAAAGACAAGTGCAAGCTTTTTTTTATTTTCTTTTTTATGAGGGGGGAATAAGACTGAGATGTCTTATTTAAGATACTCTTTGAAAAGGTAGGGTTTCAGATGTTTTCGGCATGATGTAATGATGTAATGACAAATTTCATTGCATTTCAATGTCATCCACATCACTAATTTCCACCATCTTTGTCTTTGACTTCTCAGTGCTTTATCAAATGCATTCATGCCATGGTGTCTGTTTTCCTTTCACTTGACTCCAGACAGTTTCATAATTCCAGAATATAGCTGACAATCTCCACAGGCAAGCCCTGCAGTCACTGTCACATTCTCCTCTGTGATCTTCATTTCCGCGTGTTTCTTTCCATAAACTTTTAATATCCATCATGCATTGATATAACAGACAGTTCATATTGAATTGGGGCTGGTGGCATGATGATACAGTACATACATTTTATCCTGACCATTGAACACGTTTGGTAAAGATTATTCAACAAGAAAAATGAAATGACTGTGTTAAATCATTCTAAGGTCAGAGGTTTCAGCTTGCTGCACGAAACCATCTCACAATGTCTTCCAATCATTCATGTGGTGGAAAAGTGGAAAGATGCAGCCAGCCAATCAAGTTTGAGAATCCGCTCATCCCTCTTGACTGAATGTTTGTCTCCCAGGATGACAGAATTATGTCTTTGATGTGCAGATGCAACAGAAATCTCAGAAGGATTCAGATTCCATTTGCAACAGACCATATTTTCCCCTCTCGCTCTGTTTTTGGCAAACTGACTTCCACTGTAAAAAAGAAGAGGATGAGATGTTCCCTGCAGTAATCAGCATTTTGCTGAAGGAGTATACCGCGCTACATCCCAAATTACACCCTATTCCCTATTCCCTATGGGCCCTGCTCAAAAGTAGTGCACCATAAAGGGAATAGGGTGCCATTTGGGACGCAGACACAATTGCGTTAGTCCTAAAAAAGGTTTCCAACACTTCATCAAACATGTTTGTGCCAACAGCATGTGGCATTAGTCACGGTTGCTAAGCGGTATCTCATGTGTTTATGAGTTTCAAGCAATTACGACTCTAAAGGCTTCTTTGACGTGTTTATTTTGTCAGTTCTCATGAAAAAAATTATTATTGACTTTTGTGCAGATATGTTTCGATCGTTCCGTCTATTAACTTCTGTTTTGAACTGACCACACCTGTCATTTGAACTGTAACTTTGTTAAATTTATTGAATGTTTCTGTTTACTCATGAGAAGATACATGTCAACATGAAAATATCACGAGTGAACTGGGCAGGTGTTTGATAACTTCACTTAATCCCATCAGACAATTCAACAAATGGGTTACAGAGTTCAGCTTTCTTGAATAATATGAAGACACTTACTTTTTATCTTACACGTACACTATACTGAACAAAAATCTAAATGCAACACGCAATAATGTCAAAGATTTTAATGAGTTACAGTTCATTTAAGGAAATAAGTGAACTGAAATAAATTCATTACACCCTAATCTATGGATTTCACATGACTGGGAATACAGACATGCATCTGTTGGTCACAGATACCTAAAAAAAATGGGCCTCACAATGGGCGATCAATAAAATGCAATTATGTTCATTGTCCGTAGCTTATGCCTGCCCATACCATAACTCCACCACCACCATGGGGCACTCTGTTCACAACGTTGACATCAGTAAACCGTTCCCTCACACGACGCCATACATGTGGTCTGCGGTTGTGAGGCTGGTTGGACGTACTGCCAAATTCTCAAAGACGACGTTGGAGGCGGCTTATGGTAGAGAAATTATCATTCAATTTATGTCAACAGCTCTAATGGACATTCCTGCAGTCAGCATGCCAATTGCACGATCCCTCAAATCTTGAGATATCTGTGGCATTGTGTTATGTGACAAAACTGCACATTTTAGAGTGGCCTTTTATTGTCCCCAGCACAAGGTGCACTTGTGTAATGATCATGCTGTTTAATCAGCTTCTTGATATGCCACATCTGTCAGGTGGATTGATTATCTTGGCAAAGAAGAAATGCTCACTAACAGGGATGTAAACAAATGTGCACACAACATTGAGAGAAATAAGCATTTTGTAAGTATTGAACATTTCTGGGATCTTTTATTTCAGCTCATTAAACATGGAACCAACACTTTACATGTTGCATTTATATTTTTGTTCAGTGTAGAATGGATTTGAGGTCAACTTGGACTAAATAGAGAAAGATGATACTTAAATCAAACACTGTTTTTAAAGTTATTGTCTATAAAACACACAGATTCCAAAGAGTTTGCCGATACAGATTTGTTCTGCCTGAGTGCAGCTACACTTCTGATATACTGTGAGCCCCTCAGGTGTAATAGATCTTTCACATTGCAACCAAGGATTACAACTGTTATTCCATTCACATTCACGCCTCCCATTTACATGTTGTATTATTTTGCTCTGCGGAATAACTTCAGCCAACAAAACAGCATTAGAAAATCATTCTCGCACCTCTTAACTACTGTAGGCTGAATAAACAGTAGTATACACAGTACTCACTTCTTACGAGCCCCTTGGCGGTATTTTTACCACTCCTGCACATCTTTTAATTCTCGCCATCACATTGTTTTGTATTTTTATTGTGTGCAAATGCAGATGTAGGATCTTAATTTGAGCCAGTTTGCTACAGCAGGAAAATAATCCTGCAGCAACAGGATCACCAATCAAAAGGGCACTTTTTTCATAGGAGGCCAAAAGGGCAGCACCCCTAGGGCTCTATCTGTGCCATGCCTATGTGTGAGGACAAGGCATGTAATCAGAACCAGCTTGTTGACCAAACTGTTTCCCCCATGGTGTGTTATACAACCATACAAACTACCCAGTAATCATTATCAGGCATCAGGTGGCTGTTTGAAATTGCAGTTTGTTTATGCTCCATCTAGATCCCCCAGTATCACCTAAAATAAGCTTAATTCGGAAAACATTGCTGCTTTAGAGTGTACAATGGGTTGTGGGTGTTGCAATTGAAGAAGGTGGAGGAAAAACACTTGGGCAGACCCTTATCCTGCCAGGTCAGGTCAACTGAGGTAGAGACACAAGAAAGCCCATTCCTTCGTGGTAATAGTGACAATGGAAATGCATTTACATAGTCTTAATTTGTCTTCAGAAAGCAGCATTGAGTGCTTGTGGAAAGTTGGGTTAGCTTTTTATTTTTATCGTGAACCACTCTGTTCTTTGGCAAATAGACGGGATGGTTGTTTAGCAACAAAACAGAAAAATACAGAATGCCTTCCCACTGGAATATATTGTAGCAGCTTAGTTTCAGCACTGATCTTCTCTGTGGTGATACCTATGAGAATGGAAGCTTCCAGCATTCTCATGTTTTTTAAATCATATTTTTATTCTATACAGAGTTTTTGTTCAGCTGGCATTCAAAATGTCTAAATGACGTGGTGAACCGCAGAGCAGGGCTTTGCTTTTTGTTAACAGTAACCTAATTATATTTTCCTGTCACTACCAGTTATTGTGAAAAAACGACAGTAGTGTTATCCTCCAATGATCTAAAATGACTAAATTACCATAATAAAACAATATATTTGTATTGGCTATCATCTTATGGATTTTTCATGGCCATTGTCTCAAAGTTTCACTGTTCCTCAGAGTTGAGCAAGTGTGTGTCCTTAAACCCACCTCACAGCTCTGTTGCGGTTTAGATGACTTTAGGTTATACTATAGCTGTGCTCTCCTGACTCAGAGACAGAATTCTCTGTAGAGTAGATGATGAGAAATACTCAAACCTTTCCAGATGTTTGGACCAATGGCCCCCATTTATCGATGCAAATTCTAGGAACAAACAAAGGTTTCCTCCACATCAGTCAGACCTCTCCCCCAGAAGCCTCAGTTGGTGGTGAAAATATACTGCAGTGTTTGTAAACTTCCGTAAGAACCCCAGTCCTCCGGTCTATGGATCCCATTCAACCCAACCCTGTAGACGTTTTTTTTTTAAACATGACTTTTGTGCTGCAGGAATGTGGTTAGATTTATATATTCAACTATCACTATTTACAGTCTTGAAACAAAAATAAACAATTGTTATCAGGTCAAGTGTTTGAATTTTGTCAACAGACTCAAATCAAAATCAAATCAAATTTTATTGGTCACATACACATACAGTGAGGGAAAAAAGTATTTGATCCCCTGCTGATTTTGTTAGTTTGCCCACTGACAAAGACATGATCAGTCTATAATTTTAATGGTAGGTTTATTTGAACAGTGAGAGACAAAATAACAACAGAAAATCCAGAAAAACGCATGTCAAAAATGTTATAAATTGATTTGCATTTTAATGAGGGAAATAAGTATTTGACCCCTCTGCAAAACATGACTTAGTACTTGGTGGCAAAACCCTTGTTGGCAATCACAGAGGTCAGACGTTTCTTGTAGTTGGCCACCAGGTTTGCACACATCTCAGGAGGGATTTTGTCCCACTCCTCTTTGCAGATCTTCTCCAAGTCATTAAGGTTTCGAGGCTGACGTTTGGCAACTCGAACCTTCAGCTCCCTCCACAGGTCCTAATCCAGGCACTTGTCATCTCCCGTCTGGATTACTGCAACTCGCTGTTGGCTGGGCTCCCTGCCTGTGCCATTAAACCCCTACAACTTATCCAGAACGCTGCAGGCCGTCTGGTGTTCGACCTTCCCAAGTTTTCTCATGTCACCCCGCTCCTCCGCACACTCCACTGGCTTCCAGTTGAGGCTTGCATCTACTACAAGACCAGGGTGCTTGCCTACGGAGCTGTGAGGGGAACGGCACCTCCTTACCTTCAGGCTCTGATCAGACCCTACACCCAAACGAAGGCACTACGTTCATCCACCTCTGGCCTGCTAGCTCCCCTACCTCTACGGAAGCACAGTTCCCGCTCTGCTCAGTCAAAGCTATTTGCTGCTCTGGCACCCCAATGGTGGAACAAGCTCCCCCACGATGCCAGGACAGCGGAGTCACTGACCACCTTCCGGAGACACTTGAAACCCTACCTCTTTAAGGAATACCTGGAATAGTATAAAGTAATCTTTCTACCCCCCCTCCCCCACCCCCCCCCATAAAAAAGTGGTTGTCCCACTGGCTATCATAAGTTGAATGCACCAATTTGTAAGTCGCTCTGGATAAGAGTGTCTGCTAAATGATGTAAATGTAAATGTACATTTTCTATGGGATTAAGGTCTGGAGACTGGCTAGGCCACTCCAGGACCTTAATGTGCTTCTTCTTGAGCCACTCCTTTGTTGCCTTGGCCATGTGTTTTGGGTCATTGTCATGCTGGAATACCCATCCACGACCCATTTTCAATGCCCTGGCTGAGGGAAGGAGGTTCTCACCCAAGATTTGATGGTACATGGCCCCGTCCATCGTCCCGTTGATGCGGTGAAGTTGTCCTGTCCCCTTAGCAGAAAAACACCCCCAAAGCATAATGTTTCCACCTCCATGTTTGACGGTGGGGATGGTGTTCTTGGGGTCATAGGCAGCATTCCTCCTCCTCCAAACACAGCGAATTGAGTTGATGCCAAAGATCTCGATTTTGGTCTCATCTGACCACAACACTTTCACCCAGTTCTCCTCTGAATCATTCAGATGTTCATTGGCAAACTTCAGACGGGCCTGTATATGTGCTTTCTTGAGCAGGGGGACCTTGCGGGTGCTGCAGGATTTCAGTCCTTCACGGCGTAGTGTGTTACCAATTGTTTTCTTGGTGACTATGGTCCCAGCTGCCTTGAGATCATTGACAAGATCCTCCCGTGTAGTTCTGGGCTGATTCCTCACCGTTCTCATGATCATTGCAACTCAGTTCATTTTTTTGAACCAAGATGGCATAGCAGTGCAGTCATGTTTTCTGTAGTGTCCTTATGTAAATAGCCTGTTTTTAGTTTTTTTGTCTTTTTCGTATATATTTCTCAATCTCACTTTCCATCCTTTAACTAAATATACTTTCCTGCAACCCGCCTCACCCAATGTGGAACGGATTCTGTTGTTTCTTCATACATTTTTATCCAGAACCTCTGGCTGAAACTAGCCAGCTAGTCAGCTAACTAGCTACTTTATTTTTATTTTTTATTTTTTTGTGTGTCGTTTAGCAGACGCTCTTCTCCAGAGCGACTTACAGGAGCAATTAGGGTTAAGTGCCTTGCTCAAGGGCACATCGACAGATTTTTCACCTAGTTGGTATTAGCCACCGTTAGCGGTCTTCACCATTGTCCGTGGCCTGCACTACCTACCAGCCAGCTCTAGCCTGGACAATTGTCGGCCAGTCTGCACAGTCTGCACATCGCGCTATCGAGCCAGAGCATATCGGATTTTCTGCCGGAACCACTGAATCAATTGACCTTAACACTGGATCATCGATAGCCAGTTAACTAGCTACTTGCTATTAGCCACCGTTAGCGGTCTTTACCATTGTCCGTGGCCGTGGCCTGCACTACCTACCAGCCAGCCAGCTCTAGCCTGGACTATTATTTGGCCAGTCTGCACTGTCTGCACAGCGCGTTATCGACCCTGAACATATCGGTTTTTCTGCCGGAATCACTGAACCTTTAACACCGGATTCATCGCTACTAGCTGCAACCAAATGGACATTTGTGGTTGGCTAATCAGCCCTGAGTTAGCCTTGAGCCATGCCCATCTCCCGGCTATCTACCTCTCTGTCAACCGGACGGGACCTCCTAGTGTTGACACGGAGCCCCGCCGATCCAACACGACTGGTCTACCGACGAAATCGTCTGATGTGGTTACAACAGGCTTCCCGTTACGACGTCGACCACGAAGATCCATCTGCTAGCCCCAGCCCGCTAGCACTTGCTAGCCGTGGCCCCTTGCTCACTAGTGCTATAGCAGCCCCCGAACTACCTCCGAACTATCCTATTGCTGTTCACCGGACCTTATGATAACTCAGCTATACAGCTGATGCCTGCTGGACTGTTCCTTTTTACGGTACCGCATCCTGTTTATGTTTAGCCTAAGCCCAAACTTTGTCGCCATTACCAGCTGTTGTCTTAGCTCTCTCGAATTACACCTGTGATTGCTTTATGCCTCTCTCCCATGTCAATATGCCTTGCTTATTGCTGTTTCGGTTATTTCTTATTGTACTATTTCACTGTAGATCCCCCAGTCCAACTAAACCTGCCTTAGATAGCTCCTTTGTCCCACCCCCCATACACGCGGAGACCGACTCAATCGGTGCCTCAAGTGATGCTATCTCTTTCATCGTTACCCAACGCTTAGGTTTACCTCCACTGTACTCATATCCTTCCATATCCTTTTCTGTAAATAATGCCCTGAATCTATTCTACGACGCCCGGAAACCTGCCCCTTTTTTTCTCTGTACCCAACGCACTAGAAGACCAGTACTTAAAGCCTTTAGCCATATCCTTATTCTACTCCTCCTCTGTTCCTCTGGTGATGTAGAGGTTAACCCAGGCCCTGTAGCCCCCAGTATCACTCCTACTCCACAGGCGTTATCATTTGTTGACTTCTGTAACCGTAAAAGCCTTGGTTTCTTGCACGTTAACATCCAAAGCCTCCTCCCTAAGTTTGAGTTATTCACTGCGTTAGCACACTCCGCCAACCCTGATGTTCTAGCAGTGTCTGAATCCTGGCTTAGGAAGGCCACCAAAAATTCTGAAATTTCCATCCCCAACTACAACATTTTCCGTCTCGATAGAACTGCCAAAGGGGTGGGGTTGCAATCTACTGTAGAGATAGCCTGCAGAGCTCTATCGTACTATCCAGGTCTGTGCCCAAACAGTTTGAGCTTCTACTTCTAAAAATCCACCTTTCCAGAAATAAGTCTCTCACTGTTGCCGCTTAATACAGACCACCCTCAGCCCTGAGCTGTGCCCTGGACACCATATGTGAACTGATTGCCCCCCATCTATCCTCAGAGTTCGTACTGCTTGGTGACCTAAACTGGGATATGGTTAACACCCCGGTCAACCTACAATCTAAACTAGATGCCCTCAATCTCACACAAATTATCAACGAACCTACCAGGTACAACCCTAAATCTGTAAACATGGGCACCATCATAGATATCATCCTGACAAATTTACCCTCTAATTACACCTCCGCTGTCTTCAACCAGGATCTCAGAGATCACTGCCTTATTGCCTGCGTCCGTAATGGGTCCGCGATCAAAAGCCCACCCCTCATCACTGTCAAATGCTCCCTAAAACACTTTAGCGAGCAGGCCTTTCTAATTGAACTGGCCCGGGTATCCTGGATGGATATTGACGTCATTCCGTCAGTAGAGGATGCCTGGTTGTTCTTTAAAAGTGCTTTCCTATCAATCTTAAATAAGCATGCCCCATTAAAAAAATTCAGAACTAAGAACAGATATAGCCCCTGTTTCTCCTCAGACTTGACTGCCCTTGACCAGCACAAAAACATCCTGTGGCGTACTGCATTAGCATCGAACAGCCCCCGCGATATGCAACTTTTTAGGGAAGTCAGGAACCTATATACACAATCAGTTAGGAAAGCAAAGGCTAGCTTTTTCAAACAGAAATTTGCATCCTGTAGCACTAACTCCAAAAGGTTTTGGGACACTGTGAAGTCCATGGAAAATAAGAGCACCTCCTCCCAACTGTCCACTGCACTGAGGCTAGGAAACACTGTCACAAGCGATAAATCTACAATAATCGAGAATTTCAACAAGCATTTTGCTACGGCTGGCCATGCTTTCCGCTGCAACTTGCCCATACCCCCCCCCCCACTTCTCCTTCACACAAATTCAGACAGCTGATGTTCTGAAAGAGCTGAAAAATCTGGACCCCTACAAATCAGCTGGGCTAGACAATCTGGACCTTTTCTTTCTAAAAATAGCAGCCGAAATTGTCGCAACCCCTATTACTAGCCTGTTCAACCTCTCTTTCGTAACGTCTGAGATCCCCAGAGATTGGAAAGCTGCCACGGTAATCCCGCTCTTTAAAGGGAGTGACACTCTATATCCAAACTGTTATAGACCTATATCCATCCTGCCCTGCCTTTCGAAAGTATTTGAAAGCCAAGTTAACAAACAGATCACCGACCATTTCGAATCCCACCGTACCTTCTCTGCTATGCAATCCGGTTTCCGAGCTGGTCATAGGTGCACCTCAGCCAGGCTCAAGATCCTAAATGATATTATAAACGCGATCAATAAAAGACAGTACTGCGCAGCCGTCTTCATCGACCTGGCCAAGGCTTTCGACTCTGTCAACCACTGCATTCTTATTGACAGACTAAATAGCCTTGGTTTCTCTAATGACTGCCTCGCCTGGTTCACCAACTACTTCTCAGATAGAGTTCAATGTGTCAAATCGGAGGGCCTGTTGTCTGGACCTCTGGCCGTCTCTACGGGGGTGCCACAGGGTTCAATTCTCGGGCCGACTCTTTTCTCTTTGTATATCAATGATGTCGCTCTTGCTGCTGGTGACGCTCAGATTTACATTTACATTTTTAGTCATTTAGCAGACGCTCTTATCCAGAGCGACTTACAGGAGCAATTAGGGTTAAGTGCCTTGCTCAGGGGCACATCGACAGATTTTTCACCTAGTCGGCTCGGGGATTAGAACCAGCGACCTTTCGGTTACTGGCACAACGCTCTTACCCACTAAGCTACCTGCCGCCCAGATCCACCTCTATGCGGATGACACCATTTTGTATACATCTGGCCCTTCATTGGACACTGTGTTAACAAACCTCCAAACGAGCTTCAACGCCATACAACACTCCTTCCGTAGCCTCCAACTGCTCTTAAATAATATGCCATTTAGCATACTAGTAAAACTAAATGCATGCTCTTCAACCGAACGCTGCTTGCACCCGCCCACCCGACTAGAATCACTACTCTCGGCGGGTCTGACCTAGAGTATGTGGACAACTACAAATACCTAGGTGTCTGGTTAGACTGTAAACTCTCCTTCCAGACTCACATTAAGCATCTCCAATCAAAAATTTGATCTAGAATCGGCTTCCTATTTCGCAAAAAAGCCTCCTTCAGTCATGCTGCCAAACATGCCCTCGTAAAACTGACTATCCTACCGATCCTTGACTTTGGCGATGTCATTTACAAAATAACCTCCAACACTCTACTCAGCAAATTGGATGTAGTCTATCACAGTGCCATCTGTTTGTCACCAAAGCCCCATATACTACCCACCATTGTGACCTGTACGCTCTTGTTGGCTGGCCCTCACTACATATTCGTCGCCAAACCCACTGGCTCCAGGTCATCTATAAATCACTGCTAGGCAAATCCCCGTCTTATCTTAGCTCACTGGTCACCATAGCAACACCCACCCGTAGTCTGCGCTCCAGCAGGTATATCTCACTGGTCATCCCCAAAGCCAACACCTCATTTGGCCGCCATTCCTTCCAGTCCTCTGCTGCCAATTACTGGAACGAACTGCAAAAATCTCTGAAGCTGGAGACTCTTATCTCCCTCACTAACTAAGTGTCAGTTGTCAGAGCAGCTTACCGATCACTGCACCTGTACACAGCCTTTCTGAAATTAGCCCACCCAACTACCTCATCCCCATATTGTTATTTATTTTGCTAATTTGCACCCCAGTATCTCTATTTGCACATCACTTTTGCACATCTATCATTCCAGTGTTAATACGAAATTGTAACTATTTTGCACTATGGCCTATTTTTTGCCTTACCTCCATAACTTACTACATTCGCACACACTGTATATATATTTTCTGTTGTATTTTTTGACTTTATGTTTTGTTTACCCCATATGTAACTCTGTGTTGTTGTTTTTATTGCACTGCTTTGCTTTATCTTGGCCAGGTCGCAGTTGTAAATGAGAACTTGTTCTCAACTGGCTTACCTGGTTAAATAAAGGTGAAATAAATAAAAACATTTAAGTCCACGAGGTGAGATCTTGCATGGAGCCCCAGGCCGAGGGAGATTGACAGTTCTTTTGTGTTTCTTCCATTTGCGAATAATCGCACAAAATGTTGTCACCTTCTCACCAAGCTGCTTGGTGTCACGGTTTCGGCCGAGGCTGCTCCTCCTCCTGGTTCGGGCAGGCTTCGGCGTTCGCCGTCCCCGGAATACTAGCTGCCACCGTTGTATGTTTTGTGTGTTGATTGCTTTGGTCTGTCTGGTACACCTGTGTCTGTTTGTGTCCTAATTACGTGTCCTATAAGTTCCGTGTTTTGTGTTAGTTAGATTGTGTGTTGTTGTCCGCATGTCGTTTGGAGCTGCGTGTTTTGCGCTCTATATGTTTTGTTTAGTTTTACGCATGTTGCGTATTTCACTCGCCTCTGTTTTTCGAGGTCGTGTCTTGGATATTTTTCCACTTTGTACGAGTAAAGTTTGTTGGACTAAACCTCTGTGTCCTGCGCCTGACTCCTCATCACATCCACATCGGGTCCATACTGACAGAACAACACACCAACTATGGAGTCAGCAGGATCAGCGACGGCACCCAGGTCGCTAGAAGAACGGCTCAGTTATCAGGACTCCATGATCCGGCAACTGGAGGCCGTTCTGGGCGAGGTGTCCAACACTCTGCACCGGTTGGCTAATGGAGAGGTGCCCACGTCCTCATACACCATCCCATCACCACCGGTCAGTCCTCCTCTCTCAGCGCCGGAACCCAGTGGTATTCGGCTCTCGCTCCCGAGGGCATATGACGGTTCTGCAGCCGGGTGTCAGGGGTTTCTCCTGCAGGTAGAACTATACCTGGCTACTATACACCCAGCGCCCTCGGGATACGAGAGCGTCTCTGCCCTCATCTCCTGTCTATCCGGAAAGGCGTTGGAGTGGGCCAACGCCGAATGGAGGGGAATAGACGCCGCTACCATCACCTACGCTGAGTTCTCCCGCCGCTTCCGGGCAGTCTTCGATCACCCACCTGAAGGGAAGGCGGCGGGGGAGCGTCTGTTCTACCTCCGACAGGAGAAGAGGAGCGCACAGGAGTTCGCACTGGAGTTCCGGACGTTAGCTGCGGATGCGGGATGGAATGAGAGGGCCCTCATCGACCAGTACCGGTGTAGCCTGCGAGAGGACGTTCGTCGTGAGCTGGCCTGCAGGGACACCAACCTATGCTTCGACCAGCTGGTGGACATCTCCATCCGGCTCGACACCCTGCTGGCCACCCGCGGGACGTCCCGAGTGGGGGTCGTCCATTCCATCCTCCAGCACCTCCGAGCCAATTCCCATGGAGCTCGGGGGTGCTGGCGCTAGAGAGAGGAGGAGGGAGAACCCGAGGGGGGCCACCCCCTGCACCAACTGTGGCCGTGGAGGACACACCGCGGCCAGGTGCTGGGGAGGGTCTTCTGAGAGAGGGGACAACAGGTCACGCACTGGGGAGTCATTTCAGGTGAGTAGGCGCCCCACTTACCCAGAGCTCTCTGTTGGTCACATGAGTATTCCTGTGAGTTTCCCACAGGTGGCACCTCATTCCCAGCATAAGGCGCTAGTAGATTCAGGCGCAGCTGGGAACTTTATTGATCGGGCATTTTGTGCTAGGTTAGGAATTCCCCTTCGGCCGGTAGAAGTTCCATTCCCTGTCCACGCATTAGACAGCCGGCCGTTGGGGTCGGGTCTGATCAGGGATGTCACAGCACCGCTGACGATGACGACGCAGGGGGGTCATGAGGAAATCATTCAGTTCTATCTGATTGACTCTCCTGCGTACCCAGTGGTGTTGGGCCTTCCCTGGTTAAGCACCCACGATCCTACCATAGCGTGGCAACAGAGGGCTCTTATGGAGTGGTCTGCCCAGTGTGTAGGGAGATGTCTAGGTGTTTCCATAGGGGCGACCTCGGTAGAGAGTCCGAACCAAGTGCCCGCACTGCGCATTCCACCCGAGTATGAGGATTTAGCACTTGTGTTTAGCAAATCAAGGGCAACACGGCTACCTCCTCATAGACAGGGGGACTGTGCGATAAATCTCCAGACAGGAGCAGCTCTTCCCCGGAGTCATGTGTATCCCCTGTCTCAAGAGGAACCTGCGGCTATGGAGACTTACATAGCCGAGTCCTTGGCACAGGGATACATACGGTCCTCCACTTCTCCGGTCTCCTCGAGTTTCTTCTTTGTGAAGAAGAAGGACGGGGGATTGCGTCCGTGTATTGATTACCGTAGTCTCAATCAGATCACAGTGAAATACAGTTACCCACTTCCACTGATTGCGACGATGACGGAGTCATTATGCGGAGCGCGGTTCTTCACAAAGTTGGATCTCAGAAGCGCGTACAATTTGGTGCGCATTAGGGAGGGGGATGAATGGAAAACAGCATTTAGCACCACCTCGGGTCATTACGAGTATCTCGTCATGCCATACGGGTTAATGAATGCTCCTTCAGTCTTCCAATCCTTTGTTGACGAGATTTTCTGGGACATGCATGGGCAGGGTGTAGTGGTGTACATTGACGACATTCTAGTGTATTCTTCTACACGAGCCGAGCATGTAGCCCAGGTGCGCCGAGTATTGAGACGACTGTTGGAGCATGACTTGTATGTCAAGGCAGAGAAATGCCTGTTCTTCCAGGAGTCCGTCTCCTTTTTGGGTTATCGGTTGTCCGCGTCTGGCGTGGAGATAGAGGTAGACCGGGTATCGGCTGTGCGTAATTGGCAAACTCCAACCACTGTAAAAGAGGTGCAGCAGTTCTTGGGTTTTGCTAATTACTACCGGAGGTTTATTCGGGGTTTTGGACAGGTTGCAGCTCCCATTACATCTCTGCTAAAGGGGGGTCCGGTGCGTTTGCAGTGGTCGGCTGAGGCGGACAGGGCTTTTGTCAAACTGAAGAACCTGTTCACCTAAGCTCCTGTGCTGGCGCATCCGGATCCCTCTTACCCATTCCAAGTAGAGGTAGACGCATCCGAGACCGGTATTGGGGCAGTTCTATCACAACGGTCCGGCACGCCACCTAAACTCCGCCCCTGTGCGTTCTACTCCAAGAAGCTCAGCTCGGCGGAGAGTAACTATGATGTTGGGGACAGGGAGCTGTTAGCCGTAGTCCAGGCCCTAAAGGTGTGGAGGCATTGGCTTGAGGGGGCTCAACACCCTTTCCTCATTCTGACGGATCACCGTAACCTGGAGTACATCCGGGCAGCTAGGAGATTGAACCCTCGTCAGGCTAGGTGGAACATGTTCCTAACCCGGTTCGTTTTTAAGATCACATACATCCAACGAGGTCCAACGAGCCTACTTCCATACTGCCGGAGTCTTGTTTGGTGGCTCCTGTGGTATGGGAGGTCGATTCAGAAATCGAGCGGGCACTGCGTACCGACCCTACTCCCCCCGAGTGTCCTGTGGGGTGGACGTACGTTCCGCTCGAGATTCGTGATCGACTTATTTATTGGGCTCATACATCACCCTCCTCTGGACATCCAGGTATTGGCCGGACATTGCGCTGTCTTAGCATGAAATACTGGTGGCCAACGTTAGCCAGGGATGTGAGGGTTTATGTCTCCTCCTGCTCGGTGTGTGCCCAGTGTAAGGCACCTAGACATTTGCCCAGGGGTAAGTTACATCCTCTGCCCGTTCCACAACGACCATGGTCCCACCTCTCGGTGGATTTTGTGACCGATCTACCCCCTTCCCAGGGTAATACCACAATTTTGGTCGTTGTGGATTGGTTTTCTAAGGCCTGTCGTCTCCTCCCACTGCCGGGTCTCCCTACTGCCCTACAGACCGCCGAGGCCCTATTTACCCACGTGTTCCGGCACTATGGGGTCCCCGAGGATATTGTGTCTGACCGAGGTCCCCAGTTCACCTCCAGAGTCTGGGGGGCATTCATGGAACGCCTGGGGGTCTCGGTTAGCCTTACCTCGGGGTACCACCCAGAGAGCAATGGGCAGGTTGAACGTGTTAACCAGGATGTGGGTAGGTTTTTGAGGTCCTATTGCCGGGACCGGCCGGAGGAGTGGTCGAGGTATATCCCCTGGGCAGAGATGGCCCAGAACTCTCTCCGCCACTCCTCCACCGGATTAACACCTTTCCAGTGTATTTTAGGGTATCAGCCGGTCCTGGCACCGTGGCACGAGAGCCAGATCGAGGCCCCTGCGGTGGACGAGTGGATTCGGCGCTCGGAGGAGACGTGGGACGCTGCCCATGTCCATCTGCAGCGGGCCATACGTCAACAAAAGGCGAGCGCCGATCGCCACCGCAGTGAGGGACCGGTGTACGCACCGGGAGATCGAGTCTGGCTCTCGACTCGAAACCTGCCCCTCCGCCTGCCCTGCCGGAAGCTGGGTCGGCGGTTTGTAGGGCTCTTCAAAGTCCTGAGAAGATTGAATATATTGGCAGTTGAATATATGTTGTTAATAGGCCTACTGACGTTCTATAGAGATAGTGGCTAATATTTAACATGGTATAAATAGGAAACAGAGAATGTCGGGGTAGCCTATAATTAAGACATTTGAGAGTGCCCATAGCTGCAAGTTAAAAGGCAATTACAATTAAAATTCTGCATAATGGAACAGCATTTCATCAACTTTACAGTGGGCAAGTTGATATGTTGATATGCTTCAGTTTGCTGCCATATGACTGGTTGCACATTTGTCTCCAGCGATTATCAGATAAAATATATCTAAAACAAGAGTCATTTATATTTACAATTCCCTTATCCAAACGGATTGCTCATTTACCTAGCTCTTATCAATACATCTTATCAAGTTGTAAATTACACAGTGCATGGAGATCGGTGTTATTTCTATCTGAAAAAAATAAAGTAGATGCTTTTTCCACTTGGAACCGATAGGTTCTCTAGCACCCTAAGGTCGATGTCCGCAGAAATCTAATGAGCATGATAAAAAAGTCCTCATCAAAATCCGCCAGTTTAAGCTAGAGACATCAAAAACAACAGAAAATCGACTCTAGCGTCCGAACGGTTTGGTCTTCAACCTATTATGGATAGATGAGACTCTCATGAATACGATGGTGTTCTCCGTTTTGCTCTACGACCCCCACAAGCATCTTGGGACTCGTCTGAAGTCAGTACAGCCGATCTGCCAACTTCTGTCTGTAGTGTCCGAACAGTTTGGTCTACACACTAATAACGTTTTGCTCTAGGACGCCCACAGGCCTCACAAGACTGAAGGTCCCCTGGTACCAGTTGAAAAAATGAATGGAAGCATATAAGGAAACTGTTTAGTGCCAAAAATAAGGGGTTAAATACAAGTTTAAATAATAATAATAAAAATAAATAAAATCCTGACCTTTCTTATATCGCTAAAATATAGGACAGACACTTCAAAACACTTTTACTTCAGATTATTTTTTGGGGACTATCTGTTTTTCCATGTAGTGAATCTGTTATTCAATGTGTTTTTTTATATATATATACTTCAAGGGGTCTTGAAATTCAAAATCAAATAGCTAAATGATCCTTCTTAAAACAATTCCATATAGCTCCCTAGAACCCCCCTCCCCTGGCTTAGACAGGGCTTAGACTCTTATGGTCTACTAGACCTTATTAATGATTTCCTCGCGTGTAAATGTGCTGGAATTATTAGGGAATTAAGTCAAGGTCAGAATACGGCGTATCTATAGACACACCTCCGCCACACCTTCATTTATTCGATCTCCACCCAAAACAAATAGCAGGTGAATAGCACGCTATTCTCATGCTTAAATTCAAGGTCAGAATACGCATAGAGAGAAAAGTGCATAAATAAGGAATTACGAGTCATTTACGCACGCTTAACTCTGATCGCAATCAGGCCCTATGTGCTCAACAACAACAACTCCCACCCAGTTTGTTTCCAAAACACTTCCAACATTACATTTACATTTTAGTCATTTAGCAGACGCTCTTATCCAGAGCAACTTACAGTTAGTGAACATCTATGGGGAATGCATGTTATTTATGCATTAGCATCCAAAATAGATAATATACAGTGCCTTCAGAAAGTATTCACACCCCTTGACTTTTTACAGCCTGAATTTAAAATGGATTATATTTAGATGTTTTGTCACTGGCCTATACACAATAACCCAAAATGTAAAAGTGGAATTATGTTTTTTGGAATGTTTACAAATTAATTAAAAATGAAAAGCTGAAATGTCTTGAGTCAATAAGTATTCAACCCCTTTGTTATGGCAAGCCTGAATAAGTTCAGGAGTACAAATTTGCTTAACAAGTCACATAATAAGTTGCAAGTACTCACTCAGTGTGCAATAATAGTGCTTAATATGATTTTTGAATGACTACCTCATCTCTGTACCCCAAACATACAATTATCTGTAAGGTCCCTCAGTCGAGCAGTGAATTTCAAACACAGATTCAACCACAAAGACCAGGGAGGGCTTCCAATGCCTCGCAAAGAAAGGCACCTATTGGTATATGGGTAAAACTTTTTTTTAAAGCAGACATTGAATATCCCTTTGAGCATGGTGAAGTTATTAATTACACTTTGCACGGTGTATCACTACACCCAGTCACTACAAAGATACAGGCGTCCTTCATAACTCAGTTGCTGGAAAGGAAGGAAACCGCTCAGGGATTTCACCATGAGGGCAATGGTGACTTTAAACCAGTTACAGAGTTTAATGGCTGTGATAAGGAGAAAACTGAGGATGGATCAACAACATTGTAGTTACTCCACAATACTGACCTAATTGACAGAGTGAAAAGAAGGAAACCTGTACAGAATAAAAATATTCCAAAACATGCATCCTGTTTACAACAAGGCAAGAAATGTGGCAAAGAAATTAACTTTTTGTCCTGAATACCAAGGGTTATGTTTGGCAAAAAACCAATACAACACATTACTGAGCACCACTCTCAAGCATAGTGGTGGCTGTATCATGTTATGGGTATGCGTGTAATTGTTAAGGACTGGGGAGTTTTTCAGGATAAAAAATAAACGGAATGGAGCTAAGCACAGGCAAAATCCTAGAGGAAAACCTGGTTCAGTCTGCTTTCCACCAGACACTGGGAGATGAATTCACCTTTCAGCAGATCAATCACCTAAAACACAAGGGCCAAATCTACACTGGAGGTGCTTACCAAGAAGACAGTGAATGTTTCTGAGTGGCCGAGTTACAGTTTTGACTTAAATCTACTTGAAAATCTATGGCAAGACCTGAAAATGGTTGTCTAGCAATGACCAACAACCAATTTGACAAAGCTTGAAGAATTTTGAAAGAAATTATGGGCAAATGTTGCACAATCCAGGTGTGGAATGTTCTTAGAGACTTAACCAGAAAGACTCACAGCTGTAATCGTTGCCAAATGTGCTTCTACAAAGTATTGACTCAGGGGTGTGAATTCTTGTGTAAATGAGATATTTCTGTAATTCATTTTCAATAAATGTGCTAAAATTTCTTAAAACATGTTTTCACTTTGTCATTATGGGGTATTGTGTGTAGATGGATGAAGGAAATAATCCATTTAATCCATTTTGAATTCAGGCTGTAACACAATTAAATGTGGGGTATGAATACAAGTCAAGGGGTATGAAGGCACTGTATATCATCTTTCATAAAATCAACACCCTGTGCTGCAATACTTTTTATAGACAGCTCTTGTTCTATATGGGCAAATTGTTAAATGTCTCCAAATTCCTCTGAGTACTTGAATTAACACATGTTGAGTTCTCTGAAGGGCCTAGGTGTGAAGTTATTGATGGCAGAAACTTGGCTGCTCTCAATGGAAGGCAGCCTGGGCCTGGAGTCTCACTTCACAGTGCAGGACAGGACAGACAGAGGCCCTATTACTTGACACATCAGTCCTCCACCGGTCCACCAGTCCGGCTGTGTCAATGACACAACCACCAGGAACACATCTGGATTCACTTCACTGCTTTATTTCTCTCAGCATCTTGAACAAGGGCCAGATCACAGCTGAGACAGATTAATAGAAGATTTTAGGTTCATACAGACAGACATGTCAGATCAGACAGACAACCATGTGAGAAAATAATCAATGTCATTCTATTCCACACAGGTATCCACTACCTGGCTAATTTAGTAGATGTATAAATTCTAGACCGTAAAAGTGTTTCTGGTAGTCATATAGAATTTATGTCTGATTGAGTTATTTTTCATTTTTACACGGATCACTTGGGTGCCAGAGTCATAATTCTCTCTACTTTTCTCTCTCTCGCCTGCTCTCTCTTTCTCTCTCGCTCTCTCTCGCTCTCTCTCTCTCTCTCTCAGGTAATAACAATATGAAGCGGACATAATAATGGAAGGACTGGCCCCTCAAGGAGTGTGAAATGTTCTGTATAAACACCAGGATATTAGACACCTGGTCCTTTTCACTAGACTAATTGATTTCTGTCTGTCTGCCTACATGGCCGTAAGGTGAGAAAATATTAAACGTGATAAATCTACGGCAAGGATGATTCAGGTTACTGCAGAGTAGAAATCATCTGCTGCGATAATATACACTGGGTCAAAGGTACCTGACAATTTAAAGCTGCTGTTATATTGCAAAAAATATGAATTGTATGAAAAATGGGTGAGAAATAGATCATGCTATCAGGGTTTGAGATAAAAGCTCCCCCAGATTTGCCAAGAGCCCTGTTTATACCTGGTTCTAACATGCAGTCTTTGTCCTGAACTTGTACACATTCTGATCTGATTGTGATTAGATCTTATAAGTGTAAACAGACAAGTTAAGGTCAAGATCAGGACAAGATCAGGACGAAGGACGGCATATTAACAGTAGGTATAAACAGGGCTAAGGTGTCAAGAATGTGTAAGGCTGGGATTCAATCTGTGTTGTAGCAAGCTTGACTTTTAAAGGTAATTTCAGACTGAGCTGACGTATGCAGCATTTACTGTGAATACTGGAACATTGCCTTTAAAAGGTGCATTGACAACAACGTGCGATTGGATTGAATCCTGGCCTTAGTATCACTTTGGTGGCATGACATATTGTTGTACACATTGCTATTTCAGGCATCCAATGTAACACTTCATAAAAATGAATTACCTGATGTTTCAGCAACTGTCAGCTCTCCCACAGAGTTATTTTTATGTTTGATAAAATAGATGAGTGCCAGAGACAGGTTAATAAACAGGTGGGTTAATTTCTTTGTGAGACATTTCATCAATAAGACAGGTGTGCCTGTTAGTGTGTGGTTGACATTTTGAATGAATAAATCAATCACTCAGTCTACAAAAAAAGTTTCCAGATATTGTACAGTCCTATTATTAACCTTTCTGTAACCTTTCTGTAAGCCTCAGCATGCTGTATGTGTTTAGAAACAGCATAATAGCAGTAATGTTTAAAATGAGTAATATTGTTTGAGGCTCGATCATTCTGCTCATATTCTCCTATCGAAGGACACAGGAAGAACGGAGGATGACTCCCGCTTGAAAAACTGGTGCACTTTTGCACCCTCTGAACTCAACGATTGTGTGTTCAAACTGTAGGCTACTGCACTGTATGTGTGTTTGTGGGGTTGGTTTCTATAGAAATGGAAGTGCCACTGATAAGTTAAAAAGAAAACGGATTCTAATATATTACTTTGGCAAAGAGTCAAGATAACGCACGCACCCTGTAATAATAATATAGTCAAGGCCCATATTAAATGTTAAAATGCAGAATGTACAGACATTTTACAGTCAAAGCCTTTCTACCGTCTAATACAGTGTATTCGGAAAGTATTCAGACCCCTTGACTTTTTCCAAATTCTGTTACGTTACAGCCTTATTATAAAATTGATTAAATAAATACAAATCCTCATCAATCTACACACAATACCCCATAATGACAAAGTGAAAAC
The DNA here is from genome assembly GCF_020615455.1 of Coregonus clupeaformis. Classification (NCBI taxonomy): domain Eukaryota; kingdom Metazoa; phylum Chordata; class Actinopteri; order Salmoniformes; family Salmonidae; genus Coregonus; species Coregonus clupeaformis. The sequence continues at coordinate 27,839,446 of NC_059217.1, read as the reverse complement.
AGGTTTTTAGACATTTTAGCAAATGTATTTAAAATAAAAAACAGAAATACCTTATTTACATAAGTATTCAGAACCTTTCGCTATGAGACTCGAAATTGAGCTCAGGTGCATCCCGTTTCCGTTAAACATCCTTGAGATGTTTCTACACCTTGATTGGAGTGGTAACTTCAATTGATTGGACATGATTTGGAAAGGCACACTCCTGTCTATGTATGGTCCCATAGTTGACAGTGCATGTCAGAGCAAAAACCAAGCCTTGAGTTCGAAGGAATTGTCCGTAGAGCTCTGAGACAGGATTGTGACGAGGCACAGATATGGGGAAGGGTACCAAAAAGCATTGAAGGCCCCCAAGAACACAGTGGCCTCCATCATTCTTAAATGGACGAAGTTTGGAACCACCAAGACTGAGCAATCGGGGGAGAAGGGCCTTGGTCAGGGAGGTGACCAAGAACCCGATGGTCACTCTGACAGAGCTCCAGAGTTCCTCTGTGGAGATGGGAGAACCTTCCAGAAGGACAACCATCTCTGCAGTACTCCACCAATCAGGCCTTTAGGGTAGAGTGGCCAGACGGAAGCCACTCCTCAGTAAAAGGCATATGGTCTGATGAAACCCAGATTGAACTCTTTGGCCTGAATGCCAAGTGTCACGTCTGGAGGAAACCTGGCACCATTCCTACGGTGAAGCATGGTGGTGGCAGCATTATTGTCACGTTCGTTTAATGACGGGTCAGACCAAGGCGCAGCGTGATATGCGTACATGTTTATTTAAACTGAATAAACACACGACAAAACAATAAACAAACGAAACGTGAAGTCCTAAGGTTTAACACACAACAAATCTTACCCGGAACAAGATCCCACAACTACACAGTGCCAATAGGCTGCCTAAGTATGGTCCCCAATCAGAGACAACGAGCGACAGCTGCCTCTGATTGGGAACCACACCGGCCAACATAGAAATACACATACTAGATAATACAACATAGAACATACACAACAAAGAATATACACACCCTGACTCAACATATAAGAGTCCCCTGAGTCAGGGCGTGACAGTACCCCCCAAAGGTGCGGACTCCGACCGCACAACATAAACATAACAGGGTAGGGGCCGGGTGGGCGACCTCTCACTCTCCGCCTCCCTGTTGCGCCCCTGGTCTGGTCTGCACCTCGGCGCGCTACTTCCCCTCTCCTTCCTCCCACGATACGCCAGGCCCTGTCTGGACCCTGGTGCGGGAGACCCCGAACCTGGAGAGGGGCTGACGTCATGGTCTGGACTGGAGCTGGACTAGGCACCGGTGGAGCGGACTACTCTGGCGCCGGAGTGGAGCCGCTGACCGGAGCTGGATCAGGCACCGGTGGAGCGGACTGCTCTGGCTCCGGAGTGGAGCCGCTGACCGGAGCTGGCCTAAACCCCAGTGGAGCGGACTGCTCTGGCTCCGGAGTGGAGCAGCTGACCGGAGCTGGATCAGGCACCAGTGGGGCGGACTGCTCTGGCTCCGGAGTGGAACAGCTGACCGGTGGAACGGGCACGGGCCGTGCCGGACTAGACGAACGCACCACTGGTTTGGTGCGAAGAGCCGGAACAGGCCGGGCCGGACTGGCGACGCGCACCACTGGCTGGGTGCGAGGAGCAGGAACAGGCCGGGCCGGACTGGCGACGCGCACCACTGGCTTGGTGCGAGAAGCAGGAACAGGCCGGGCCGGGCCGGGCTGGTGACGCGCACCACTGGCTTGGTGCGAGGAGCAGGAACAGTCCGGGCCGGGCTGGCGACGCTCACCACTGGCTTGGTGCGAGGAGCAGGAACAGGCCGGGCCGGGCAGGCGACGCGCACCACTAGCTTGGTGCGAGGAGCAGGAACAGGCCGGGCTGGCGACGCGCACCACTGGCTTAGTGCGAGGAGCAGAAACAGGCCGGGCCGGGCTGGCGACGCGCACCACTGGCTTGGTGCGAGGAGCAGGAACAGGCCGGGCCGGGCTGGCGATGCTCACCACTGGCTTGGTGCGAGGAGCAGGAACAGGCCGGGCCGGGCTGGCGACGCGCACCACTGGCTTGGTGCGAGGAGCAGGAACAGGCCGGGCCGGACTGTGGACGCGCACCACTGGCTTGGTGCGAGGAGCAGGAACAGGCCGGGCCGGGCTGGCGACGCGCACCACTGGCTTGGTGCGAGGAGCAGGAACAGGCTGGGCCGGGCTGGCGACGCGCACCACTGGCTTGGTGCGAGGAGCAGGAACAGGCCGGGCCGGGCTGGCGACGCGCACCACTGGCTTGGTGCGAGGAGCAGGAACAGGCCGGGCTGGACTGTGGAGGCGGACTGGAGGTCTGGAGCGGAGAGCTGGCACAACCCGTCCTGGCTGAATGCCTACTTCCGCACAGTATGTGTGAGGCATCAGCATAGGACGCACTGGGCTGTGCACGCGCACTGGCGATACAGTTCGTAGAACTGGCGCAGGATATGTGGGACCGAGGAGGCGTACTGGAGACCAGGAGCGTTGAGCCGGCACACCCCGTCCTGGCTGGATGCCCATCTTCGCACGGCACGTGCGTGGTGCAAGCACAGGACGTACAGGTCTGTGCCGGCGCACTGGCGACACAGTACGTAGCTCCGCATAACACGGAGCTTGCCCAGTCATACGCTTTCTCGCGTGAGTACGGGGAGTTGGCTCTGCTCAAACCCTAGGCTCCGCCAACCTCGCCGTGTGCCCCCCCAAAAAATTTTTATTGGGGCTGCTTCTCGGGCTTCCTCCTCGACCGGCCTCCTCCGTGTTGCCGTTGCTCCTCTCCTGCCTGGGCATCTACCTTAGCCCATGGTCCTTTCCCCGCGAATATCTCTTCCCATGACCACAATTTGCCCACCTGTGACATGGCTATTCGCTCCGCCTGGGCATGCTGCTTGGTCCTCGTTTGGTGGGATCTTCTGTCACGTTCGTTGAAGGACGGGTCAGACCAAGGCGCAGCGTGATATGCGTACATGTTTATTTAAACTGAATAAACACACGACAAAACAATAAACAAACGAAACGTGAAGTCCTAAGGTTTAACACACAATAAACCTTACCCGGAACAAGATCCCACAACTACACAGTGCCAATAGGCTGCCTAAGTATGGTCCCCAATCAGAGACAACGAGCGACAGCTGCCTCTGATTGGGAACCACACCGGCCAACATAGAAATACACATACTAGATAATACAACATAGAACATACACAACAAAGAATATACACACCCTGACTCAACATATAAGAGTCCCCTGAGTCAGGGCGTGACAATTATGCTGTGGGGATGTTTTTCAGCAGCAGGGACTGGGAGACTAGTCAGGATCGACGGAAAGATAAACGGAGCAAAGCACAGAGAGATCCTTGACGAAAACCTACTCCAGAGTACTCAGGATCTCAGACTGGGGCGAATGTTCACCTTCCAGCAGGACAATGACCCTAAGCACACAGACAAGACAACGCAGGAGTCTCTGAATGTCCTTGAGTGGCCCAGCCAGAGCCCGGACTTGAACCCGATCGAACATCTCTGGAGAGACCTGAAAATAGATGTGCAGCGATGCTCCCCATCCAACCTGACAGAGCTTGAGAGGATCTGCAGAGAAGAATGGGAGAAACTCCCCCAAATACAGGTGTGCCAAGCTTGTAGCGTCATACCCAAGAAGACTCAAGGCTGTAATCGCTGCCAAAGGTGGTTCAACAAAGTACTGAGTAAAAGGTCTGAGTACTTATGGAAATGTGATATTTCAGTCATTATTATTTTCATACAGTACCAGTCAAAAGTTTGGACACACCTACTCATTCCAGGGTTTTTCTTTATTTTTTTGTATTTTCTACATTCTAGAATAATAGTGAAGACATCAAAACTATGAAATAACACACATGGAATCATGTAGTAACCAAAAAAGTGTTAAACAAATCAAAATATTTTATTTTTGAGATTCTTCAAATAGCCACCCTTTGCCTTGATGACCGCTTTGCACACTCTTGGCATTCTCTCAACCAGCTTCACCTGGAATGCTTTTCCAACCGTCTTGAAGGAGTTCCCACATATGCTGAGCACTTGTTGGTTGCTTTTCCTTCACTCTGCGGTCTGACTCATCCCAAACCATCTCAATTGGGTTGAGGTCGGGGGATTGTGGAGGCCAGGTCATCTGATGCAGCACTCCATCACTCTCCTTCTTGGTAAAATAGCCCTTACACAGCCTGGAGGTGTGTTGTCCCACTATGTCCAAACCAGATGGGATGCTGTGGTAGCCATGCTGGTTAAGTGTGCCTTCAATTCTAAATAAATCACAGACAGTGTCACCAGCAAACCACCCCCACACCATAACACCTCCTCCTCCATGCTTTACGGTGGGAAATGCACATGCAGAGATCATCCGTTCACCCACACACGTCTCACAAAGCCATGGCGGTTGGAACCAAAAATCTCCAATTTGGACTCCAGACCAAAGGACACATTTTCACCGGTCTAATGTCCATTGCTCGTGTTTCTTGGCCCAAGCAAGTCTCTTCTTCTTATTTGTGTCCTTTAGTAGTGGTTTCTTTGCAGCAAGTTACCAGTCTCCTCTGAACAATTGATGTTGAGATGTGTCTGGGTTTTTTATTTTGTATATATATATACATACACACACATACATACACACACATACATACACACACACACATACATACACACATACACACACACATACATACCCATACATACACATACATATCCTATATAAAAAAAAAATATTCCCCTTTATTACTTTCCAACCCGCCACCCTTTCCCTACTTGGAGTAAACTAGTGAACAACAATGCTTAGGCCTCTACTTCCAGCTTATACTTACTATCTACATTTTATGGACACAGTCAATTTTACAATAATTATATTTTGTTTGTTTTTTCTCCTGAACTTCTTCTACTCTCAACCTCTACGATAATTTTCATGATGTCCATCCGGTTTGCTTCTATATGACATATCTTTCTAACTGTGCTCTTTCACAAAAGCTCCCAACCTACAACCTATGAGTGAGGGATACAAGTATTTGATCCCCTGCTGATTTTGTTAGTTTGCCCACTGACAAAGACATGATCAGTCTATAATTTTAATGGTAGGTTTATTTGAACAGTGAGAGACAGAATGACAACAAAAATATCCAGAAAAACGCATGTCAAAAATGTTATAAATTGATTTGCATTTTAATGAGGGAAATAAGTATTTGACCCCTCTGCAAAACATGACTTAGTACTTGGTGGCAAAACCCTTGTTGGCAATCACAGAGGTCAGATGTTTTTTGTTTTTTTTTAGTCATTTAGCAGACGCTCTTATCCAGAGCGACTTACAGTTAGTGAATACATCATTTTTTTTATACTTGCCCCCCGTGGGAATCGAACCCACAACCCTGGCGTTGCAAACGCCATGCTCTATCAACTGAGCTACATCCCTGCCGGCCATTCCCTCCCCTACCCTGGGCCAATTGTGCGCCGCCCATGAGTCTCCCGGTCGCGGCCGGCTGCGACAGAGCCTGGATTCGAACCAGGATCTCTAGTGGCACAGTTAGCACTGCGATGCAGTGCCTTAGACCACTGCACCACTCAGGAGTACAATGTTTCTTGTAGTTGGCCACCAGGTTTGCACACATCTCAGGAGGGATTTTGTTCCACTCCTCTTTGCAGATCTTCTCCAAGTCACTAAGGTTTTGAGGCTTACGTTTGGCAACTCGAACCTTCAGCTCCCTCCACAGATTTTCTATGGGATTAAGGTCTGGAGACTGGCTAGGCCACTCCAGGACTTTAATGTGCCTCTGCTTGAGCCACTACTTTGTTGCCTTGGCCGTGTGTTTTGGGTCATTGTCATGCTGGAATACCCATCCACGACCCATTTTCAATGCCCTGGCTGAGGGAAGGAGGTTCTCACACCAAGATTTGACGGTACATGGCCCCGTCCATCGTCCCTTTGATGCGGTGAAGTTGTCCTGTCCCATTAGCAGAAAAACACCCTCAAAGCATAATGTTTCCACCTCCATGTTTGACGGTGGGGATGGTGTTCTTGAGGTCATAGGCAGCATTCCTCCTCCTCCAAACACGGCGAGTTGAGCTGACCACAACACTTTCACCCAGTTCTCCTCTGAATCATTCAGATGTTCATTGGCAAACTTCAGACGGGCATGTATATGTGCTTTCTTGAGCAGGGGGACCTTGCGGGCGCTGCAGGATTTCAGTCCTTCACGGCGTAGTGTGTTACCAATTGTTTTCTTGGTGACTATGGTCCCAGCTGCCTTGAGATCATTGACAAGATCCTCCCGTGTAGTTCTGGGCTGATTCCTCACCGTTTTCATGATCATTGCAACTCCACGAGGTGAGATCTTGCATGGAGCCCCAGTCCGAGGGAGATTGACAGTTCTTTTGTGTTTCTTCCATTTGCGAATAATCGCACCAACTGTTGTCACCTTCTCACCAAGCTGCTTGGCGATGGTGTTGTAGCCCATTCCAGCCTTGTGTAGGTCTACAATCTTGTCCCTGACATCCTTGGAGAGATCTTTGATCTTGGCCATGGTGGAGAGTTTGGAATCTGATTGATTGATTGCTTCTGTGGACAGGTGTCTTTTATACAGGTAACAAGCTAAGATTAGGATCACTCCCTTTAAGAGTGTGCTCCTAATCTCAGCTCGTTACCTGTATAAAAGACACCTGGGAGCCAGAAATCTTTCTGATTGAGAGGGGGTCAAATACTTATTTCCCTCATTTAAATGCAAATCAATTTATAACATTTTTTACATGCATTTTTCTGGATTTTTTTGTTGTTATTCTGTCTCTCACTGTTCAAATACACCTACCATTAAAATTATAGACTGATCATTTCTTTGTCAGTGGGCAAACGTACAAAATCAGCAGGGGATCAAATACTTTTTTCCCTCACTGTACTTATTATGGACACAGTATGCTTACATTATTAGTTATCTTGTTATTATTTGTTGTTAGTTGTTATTAGTCCCATCCTTCAATTCCATTCAACACCTCCCATCTATCTCTTAACACCATCCATATAGGATTTCTATTTGCCATATATATTTCAACTGTACTGTGATGTCTTACAAAAGTTCTGAACCTTTCTATTCTCATTGTTTCTACAGATTGTGAATTGAAAATAAACATTTTTGCTAAAAGTATTATTATATTATTAATCGATTGACTATGACTTTTCAGATCACCCAGTAATGCTATCTGCAAGGTTAGCTCCAGGTAAATATTGCAATCCTTTAGCCATTCCTGGACCTGTGTCCAAAAACAAGCTACAAATGGACAGTACCAAAACAAATCATCAAATGATTCTGTCTCTTCGCAGCAAAATCTGCAGAGCTGGGAAGCTTGTATCCCCCATATAAATAACATTCTATTGGTAGCAATAATTTTATACAATAATTTAAGTTTCTACGTTTTGAATCCGGTGTCGTTTTGCGTATCAGTTCATAAACACTATGCCATGGGATCGCTACGTCAAAAATCTCTTCCCAACAATTTTGCAATCTATATGGGACGGCTGTTAATCCTTTGGTCCTTAAATGAAACTGATATACTTTTTTATTTATCACAGTTTTCCTCAACCAATTATGTTCTTTAATGCAAGGCTGACAGACAAGTTCCTTACTTTCTCCCCCTTCCACTTTCCTCTTCCATTTTTGCGGTAAGTCTGCAATTATTTGGTTGTAATTTTGGGTAGAGCAGACATTTCCATATGTTTTTGTTAGCTGCATGTGCGACATAACTCCACCAGTCCTACCGATGGAAAAAAAAAAAGGGTTTTTGTCAATTAGTATATTTGAGTTTAACCACAATATATGTTGCATTATTTGTTCTGTCGTTTCTGGAGGATTAAATTGAAATTGCAACCAACTTTCTATGGCTTGTTTTAGAAATAGTGATATTTGGGAGATTATTTCCTTTCAAATAACTGAAAGTGAGTGGTTGTAATCTGAATAAAGGGAAAAAGGCTATTCTTGAACATTGGGTGAGACAAACTTACTAATTTGCTAGAGAACCAGTTTGGATTTAAGTATAACTTTTGTATGACTGAAGCTTTTAGTGATAGGTCTAATGCTTTAATATTTAATAATTTCTGTCCTCCGAATTCATATTCATTATATAAATAGGCCCGTTTAATTTTGTCTGGCTTGCCGTTCCAAATTAAATGGAATATTATTTTCTCATATAATAAAAAAAACTGTTCGCTAGGCGTAGGAAAGACCATAAGCAAATAGGTAAACTGGGATAATACTAAAGAGTTAATCAGGGTGATTTTTCCACAAATTGACAGGTATTTACCTTTCCATGGTAGCAAGATCTTATCTATTTTTGCTAACTTTCTGTTAAAATGTATTGAAGTGAGATCATTTATTTCCTTTGGGATATGTATTCCGAGTATATCCACATCACCATCAGACCATTTTATTGGTAAACTACATGGTAATGTAAAAATTGTATTTTTTAGTGATTCAATACGTAATATAGTACATTTGTCATAATTTGGTTGTAATCCAGAGAGGTTAGAAAATTTATCTAGATCCTCTATGAGGCTGTGGAGGGATTCTAGTTGTGGATTTAAAAGAAAACATGAATCATCAGCGTACAATGACACCTTTGTTTTTAAGCCCTGGATTTCTAATCCCCTGATATTATTGTTGGATCTGATTTTAATAGCTAACATCTCGATGGCCACAATAAATAGATATGCCGATATGGACAACCTTGTTTCACTCCTCTTGACAGTTTAAAACTTTCTGAGAAATAGCCATTATTTACTATTTTACACCTAGGGTTACTATACATGATTTTGACCCATCTTATAAGAGATTCTCCAAAATTGAAATGCTCCAGGCATTTATATATAAACCCCAGTCGTACTTTATCAAATGCCTTTTCGAAGTCTGCTATGAATAGCAGGCCTGGTTTCCCAGATTTTTCATAGTGTTCTATTGTTTCCAATACTTGCCTTATATTATCTCCAATGTATCTTCCATGTAAAAAACCTGTCTGATTAGAATGAATAATATCCGACAATACCTTTTTAATTCTATGCGCTATACATTTTGCTAGAATTTTTGCATCACAACACTGAAGTGTAAGGGGCCTCCAACTTTATATTTTCCACTAGTATCCTGTTTCAGTAATAATGAGATCAGACCTTCTTCTTGAGTGTCAGATAATCTACCATTTACATAGGAGTGGTTAAAACATGCTAATAATGGTCCTCTTAGTATATCAAAAAAGGTTTGGTATACCTCGACTGGTATGCCATACAACCCTGGAGTTTTCCCGGACTTAAAGTCTTTAATTGCATCCAGAAGATCCTCCTCTGTAATTTCACCTTCACATGAGTCTTTCTGTATGGCTGTTAATTTTACATTATCAATAGAAAAAAAATCTCTACAATTAGCTTCAGTTAGAGGAGATGGAGGCGACTGAAACGAAAACATATGCTTAAAGTACTTTGTTTCCTCCTTCAAAATATAATTTGGTGAATCATGGGTGACTCCGTCAATTGTAACCAGTTTCATTATATTCTTTTTGGTAGCATTCCTATGTTGAAGATTAAAAAATAATTTGGTGCATTTTTCCCCATATTCCATCCAGTTTGCTTTATTTTTATAATATATTACACTTGATCTTTCTTGAATAAGTTTCTCCATTTATTTTTGTTTTTCCTCTAATTTATTCTGAGCCTCTATGTTACAGTTTTTATTGCCATCTATCTGTTCTGTTAGACTTTCTATTTCCTTTGTTAGTATAAACTCTTGACCTAAATTGCTTTTGTTTTCGAGATGAGTACTGAATTGCATGGCCTCTAAAGGCACATTTAAAGGTGTCCCATACAATAAGGGGATTCGCTGTACCTATGTTATGTCGGAGATGTGTCTGTTACTTGAACTCTGTGAAGCATTTATTTGGGCAGCAATTTCTGAGGCTGGTAACTCTAATGAACATATCCTCTGCAGCAGAGGTATCTCTGGGTCTTCCATTCCTGTGGCGGTCCTCATGAGAGCCAGTTTCATCATAGCGCTTGATGGTTTTTGCGACTGCACTTGAAGAAACTTTCAAAGTTCTTAAAGTAATGATGGACTGTTGTTTCTCTTGATATTTGAGCTGTTCTTGCCATAGTGTGGACTTGGTATTTTACCAAATAGGGCTATCATCTGTATACCTTGTCACAACACAACTGATTGGCGCATTAAGAAGGAAAGAAATTCCACAAATTAACTTTTAAGAAGGCAGTCATCAAGGTAAAGGGTGGCTATTTGAAGAATCTCAAATATAAAATATATTTGGATATATTTTTTTGGTTACTACATGATTCCATATCTGTTATTTCATAGTTTTGATGTCTTCACTATTATTCTATAATGTAAAAACTTGTAAAAAATAAAGAAAAATCCTTGAATGTGTAGGTGTGTCCAAACTTTTGACTGGTAGTGTAAATTTGCACAATAATAATAATAATAATAAAAACCTGTTTTTGCTTTGTTATTATAGGGTATTGTGTCTAGATTGATTAGGATTATTTTAAAAAACAAAAACATTTTCAGAATAAGGATGTAAGGTAACAAAATGTGGAAAATGTCAAGGGGTCTGAAGACTTTCCGAATGCACTTTACAACGTTCAAATAAAATGTTATTCTTCACATGATTTGTAAACAAAAGGTGTAGACTAATAGTGAAATGCTTACTTATGGTCCGTTCCCAACAATGCAGAGAGAAAGAAAATAGAGAAATAATAGAAAAGTAAAACACATAATAATAGAACTATAAATTGGCTACATACAAGAGGTACCAGTATTGAGTCGATGTGTAGTGGTACTAGGTAATTGAGGTAGATATGTCCAATACATATAACTAGGAATAAAGTGACAGATAATAAACAGAAGCAGCAGCGTATGTGAAGAGACAAAAAAAATGGTGCAAAAAGGGTCAATGCAGATAGTCCAGGTAGCTATTTGGTTAACTATTTAACTAACTATTTAGCAGTTTTATAGTGCTGAGCGGTTAGTGCTTTTTAGGATGGTTTGGTTTCGGTTAGATTATTTAAAAAATCACATTTTTCGATTTCGGTTTCGAGATTAGTTTTTCACATCAAAAGTATTATGAAATTCCAAAGCCAAAAATAGTGAACATTCAATTGCCAAAACATTGAAAATATTCCATTGTCTCTGTCAGGTCATCTTTGGGTAGACATCAATATGAAAATAGGAAATTACTATGAAATAATACAATATTTCAGTTGTGTGTATGAATTAGTTTTAAATTGATGACATTATTATTTTTAATTCCTTAAAGTAATCATCTCATCTCTGCTCAGGCAGTAGCACTCAGCCAGCCAGGCCATTTAACGTTATGTGCTCCCCATACTGTACTGTCTTTAGTCATCCTATTAAATAGCTATCCTGCCTAAGTATGCTGCAAAATCATTTCACTAGTTCTTCAAAATAGATAAGGTATAATTTCACGCAGCCTGGTCTCATAGACTAGACATAGTAACTGTAAATCCGGAACACTCAAATTAGTATGATATGTTACGTTTGGTATGGTTACATAAGACAACCCTTTTAGCTAACTCTTCCCCTAACGCTAACCCTAACGTTAACCCTTTAACCTAACTCCTAAACTTAACCCTAACCTTAACCCTAACCCCTAACCCTAACCCCTAGCCTAGCTAAAGTTAGCCAGCCACCTAGCCACCTAGCTAGAATCCGTAACATATCATATGTTTTTGCAAATTTGTAACATATTGTACGTTCTGCAAATTCGTAGCATTTAATACAAATTGTAATTCGTAACATATCATACGAAATGGTGATGGATATCCACAAATTAATACAGGTTGTTTAACAAACTCTCTCTGTCCCTCTCCTCATTGTGTTGTGTAAGTAACAATCCTCTCTCATGCGGTCTATGCGGTCTATGCGTATCTAACCTAATGTAGCAGGCATAAAAGTGTATCCGTCCAGAGATCTATATATAATGACGAGATGCTCGTGTCTCCGCCCTAACAATGGGAGTCGTTGTCCCAAAGGTGGGAAGGCAGGCGACAAGTTTAGGTCCAAAATAAGACCATATAAATGCATTGGGCTTATTTTGGACAGATTTTGGCAAGAGAGAAACTTCTCGCTTCGCCTCTTCCTGATCCGTCTCTGAGCCGGGAAAAACTGGCGCAATGGATTATGGTCATTGTCGTTAATTACCACGTTTCTGCGCTGAACTAGGTTGAATATTTGCTTAATGGAAACTACAACTCCTTTCAGCCCAGCATCCCACATAGTTTTTTACTTGATTTCTCAGATTTCTTTCTTGAATAATTTGATTTCTCTCTAGAGAAATGGCTTGTTGGGCTCACAACCCCCCCGAAACTAAATGGAATTCAAGTAATTGAACCAATGTCAGTCAATTAGTTGGTTAATCGCTCAGCACTACAGTCTTATGGCTTCGGGTAAGAAGCTGTTCAGGGTCCTGTTGCATCGGTACCGCTTGTATGCGGTAGCAGAGCGAACAGTCTATGGTGGCTGGAGTCTTTGACAATTTTTAGGGCCTTCCTCTGACACTGCCTGGTATAGAGGTCCTGGATGGCAGGGAGCTTGGCCCCCAGTGATGTACTGGGCTGTACGCACTACCCTCTGTAGTGCCTTGTTGTCAGATGCCAAGCAGTTGCCATACCAAGCGGTGATGCAGCCAGTCAAGATGCTCTCAATGGTGCAGATGTAGACGTTTTTGAGGATCTGAGAGGGCCCATGCCAAATATTTTCAGCCTCCTGAGGGGGAAGATGCGTTGTCGTGCCCTCTTCATGACTGTGTTTGGACCATGATAGATCCTTAGTGATGTGGACACCGAAGAACTTGAAGCTCTCGACCCACTCCACTACAGCCCTGTCGATGTGAATGGGGGCGTACTCGATCCTCTGTTTCCTGTAGTCCACGATCAGCTCCATTGTCTTGCTGATGTTGAGGGCATGGTTATTGTTCAGGCACTGCACTGCCAGGTCTCTGACCGCCACCCTACAGGCTGTTTCATTGTCGTCAATGATCAGGCCTACCACCGTTGTGTCGTCGGCAAACTTAATGACGGTGTTGGAGTCATGCGCGGGCACGTAGTCGTGGGTTAACAGGGAGTACAGGAGGGGACTAAGCACGCACCCCTGAGGGGCCCCCGTGTTGAGGGTCAGTGTGGCGGATGTGTTGTTGCCTACCCTTACCACCTGAGGAAGTCCAGGATCCAGTTGCAGAGGGAGGTGTTCAGTCCCAGGGTCCTTAACTGAGTGATGAGCTTGGAGGGCGCTATGGCATTGAACGCTGAGCAGTAGTCAATGAACAGCATTCTCACATAGCTGTTCCTCTTGTCCAGGTGGGAAAGGGCACTGTGGAGTGCAAAAGAGATTGCGTCATCTGTGGATCTGTTGGGGCGGTATGCGAACTGGAGTTGATCCAGGGTGTCTGGGATGATGGTGTTGATGTGAGGCTTGACCAGCCTTTCAAAGCATTTCATGGCTACAGATTTGAGTGCTACGGGGCGATAGTCATTTAGACAGGTTACCTTGGCGTTCTTGGTTACGGAGACTATGGTGGTCTGCTTGAAACATGTAGCTTTACAAAATGGGTCAGGGAGAGGTTGAAAATGTCAGTGAAGACACTTGCCAGCTGGTCAGCGCATACTTTGAGTACACGTCCTGGTAATCCGTCTGGCCCTGCGGCCTTGTGAATGCTAACCTGTTTAAAGATCGTACTCACATCGGCTACGGAGAACATGATCACACAGTCGTCCGGAACAGCTGGTGCTCTCATGCATGGTTCTGTATTGATGCTTTCTTATAAGTGTCCGGATTATTAAAGGTTTATGGGATTCTAATTGAAGACTCCAATTTCATATCCACCACCTTTAAGAATTGTTTTGTTGACTCTGTCAGGGAACTGGCTCAAAGATGTTTGACCAAGACCACAGTTCTCACTCCCATGGATAATAATAAACCAATATTTAGGAATCCTGAAATCTCGGCGTCAGCAGTAGACAGCATTATTAGCTTATTCAGGAGCTCTAGAACAAAATATGTGTTTGGTCTAGACACTGTATTCCTGAAGAGACACAAATATTCTCTGATTGCCCCTATTGTACATCTAGTTAATCTGTCCATCAAATATAGGATTTTCCCCAATGCTTGGAAGTCTGCTGCAGTGATACCTGTTTTAAAATCTGGTGACCCAACACTGGTGGAAAATTACCGACCTATAAGCATTCTTCCAGTCTTATCATAAGTAGTTGAAAGATGGGTGGCTGATCATCTGACTGATCAGCTCAATCAGGGCAACTCCATACATCAAATGCAATTTGGATTCAGAACTAACCATTCTACTGAAACAGCCAATTGCTATTTTCTGGAGTGCATTAAATCTAAACTAGATATAGGTGGTGAAGTCGGCGCAGTCTTTTTGGATCTTAAAAAGGCCTTTGATACTGTGAATCATGATGTCCTCCTATCCAAACTATCCTCCCTTAATGTGTCCACTGAAGCCATTAGTTGGATGTATTCCTATCTGACAAAAGGAAGTCAAAGGGTTCGTCTGGAGAACACTCAGTCGGACTCTCTTTACTATAACATTGGGGTCCCACAAGAGTCAATATTAGGCCCCCTTCTGTTTACCATCCATATAAATGATCTCCCACTTGCTTGCCCACAAGTTAACATGCAGATGTATGCAGACGATACAGTCCCGTATGTAAAATCAAAAAACAGACAACAAGTTGTTAAAAAGTTAACTGAAGCTATGGTACATGTTTCTAAACGGATGACTGATTCTTGTTTGCATTTAAATATCAACAAGACTGTTTGTATGTACTATTCCTAAAAAAATCAATTGATTCTTCCCAACGAGCTGTTCTTGTTAACGGGGAGAATCTGAAAGGTGTGTCTAACTTCAGGTATCTCGGCGTCATTTTGGACGGAAAACACGGTCAAGTTTGGATTATCCAACTTTAGGTTTATAAGACCTTACCTTCCTCTGGAGGCCGCCAAAATATATATGCATGCTATGATCTTCTCACATCTGAAACCAACTGAATCACTCTACAAACAAACACTTACATTAAAAAAAGGTACAATCTTCGTAAATGATATCATCGGTAGGACTGGTGGAGTTATGTCGCAAATGCAGCTAACAAAAACATACAGTGGGGAAAAAAAGTATTTAGTCAGCCACCAATTGTGCAAGTTCTCCCACTTAAAAAGATGAGAGAGGCCTGTAATTTTCATCATAGGTACACGTCAACTATGACAGACAAATTGAGAGAAAAAAATCCAGAAAATCACATTGTAGGATTTTTAATGAATTTATTTGCAAATTATGGTGGAAAATAAGTATTTGGTCACCTACAAACAAGCAAGATTTCTGGCTCTCACAGACCTGTAACTTCTTCTTTAAGAGGCTCCTCTGTCCTCCACTCGTTACCTGTATTAATGGCACCTGTTTGAACTTGTTATCAGTATAAAAGACACCTGTCCACAACCTCAAACAGTCACACTCCAAACTCCACTATGGCCAAGACCAAAGAGCTGTCAAAGGACACCAGAAACAAAATTGTAGACCTGCACCAGGCTGGGAAGACTGAATCTGCAATAGGTAAGCAGCTTGGTTTGAAGAAATCAACTGTGGGAGCAATTATTAGGAAATGGAAGACATACAAGACCACTGATAATCTCCCTCGATCTGGAGCTCCACGCAAGATCTCACCCCGTGGGGTCAAAATGATCACAAGAACGGTGAGCAAAAATCCCAGAACCACACGGGGGGACCTAGTGAATGACCTGCAGAGAGCTGGGACCAAAGTAACAAAGCCTACCATCAGTAACACACTACGCCGCCAGGGACTCAAATCCTGCAGTGCCAGACGTGTCCCCTGCTTAAGCCAGTACATGTCCAGGCCCGTCTGAAGTTTGCTAGAGTGCATTTGGATGATCCAGAAGAGGATTGGGAGAATGTCATATGGTCAGATGAAACCAAAATATAACTTTTTGGTAAAAACTCAACTCGGTCGTGTTTGGAGGACAAAGAATGCTGAGTTGCATCCAAAGAACACCATACCTACTGTGAAGCATGGGGGTGGAAACATCATGCTTTGGGGCTGTTTTTCTGCAAAGGGACCAGGACGACTGATCCGTGTAAAGGAAAGAATGAATGGGGCCATGTATCGTGAGATTTTGAGTGAAAACCTCCTTCCATCAGCAAGGGCATTGAAGATGAAACGTGGCTGGGTCTTTCAGCATGACAATGATCCCAAACACACCGCCCGGGCAACGAAGGAGTGGCTTCGTGAAGAAGCATTTCAAGGTCCTGGAGTGGCCTAGCCAGTCTCCAGATCTCAACCCATAGAAAATCTTTGGAGGGAGTTGAAAGTCCGTGTTGCCCAGCGACAGCCCCAAAACATCACTGCTCTAGAGGAGATCTGCATGGAGGAATGGGCCAAAATACCAGCAACAGTGTGTGAAAACCTTGTGAAGACTTACAGAAAACGCTTGACCTGTGTCATTGCCAACAAAGGGTATATAAAAGTATTGAGAAACTTTTGGTATTGACCAAATACTTATTTTCCACCATAATTTGCAAATAAATTCATTAAAAATCCTACAATGTGATTTTCTGGATTTTTTTCTTCTCATTTTGTCTGTCATAGTTGACATGTACCTATGATGAAAAGTACAGGCCTCTCTCATCTTTTTAAGTGGGAGAACTTGCACAATTGGTGGCTGACTAAATACTTTTTTTCCCCATTGAATGGAAATGTCTGCTCTACCCAAAATTACAACCAAATAATTGCAGCATTACCGCAAAGATGGAAGAGGAAGTTATAATTGGTTAAATATAACTGTGATAAATAAAAAAGTATACCTGTTTCATTTAAGGACCAAAGGATTGACAGCCGTCCCATATAGATTGCAAAATAGTTGTGAAGAGATTTTTGACTGTCACGATCGTCGTTAAGAGAGGAGGACCAAGGCGCAGCGTGATGAACGAACATGTTTATTTATCATTAGCGATAAACACGGACAGTAAACAAAAACAACAAACGACTCGTACCGTCCTAGGTAACATAGACCAACACGGAACAAGAACCAACAAACACAAAGGGAAAAACAGACAGTTTAAATATGGCTCCCAATCAGAGACAACCAGCCACAGCTGACACTCGTTGCCTCTGATTGGGAGTCACTCAGGCCAACATAGAAATAAACAAACTAGAACTCCCAAACTAGAATTACACCACATAGAACGAACACACCCTGGCTCAACATATAGAGTCCCAGCGCCAGGGTGTTACAGTACCCCCCCCTAAAGGCGCGGACTGCGACCGCGCCTCAACTAGAGCAAAACAGGGGAGGGCTGGGTGGGCATTCCTCCTCGGCGGCGATTCTGGCTCCGGCCTTGCCCACCACCCTCCAATAAACCCCCCATAGCGCCCCTGGTCCGGTCTGGCCCCGCTGGCTGGAGCTGAACTGGACGTAGCAGGAGCGGTTAGCTTCAGCTCCGTAGTGGAGCAGTTGACCGGTACCTTACCAGGCACCGGTGACCCAGGCACGGGTTGTGCTGGACTGACGACGCGCACCCCTGGCTTGGTGCGTGAGCCGAACGGGCCGGACCGGGCTGACGACTCGCACCCCTGGCTTGAGTGCGTGGAGTAGGAACGGGCCGAACCGGGCTGACGACTCGCACCCTGGCTTGGTGCGTGGAGTAGGAACGGGCCGGACCGGGCTGACGATGCGCACCCCTGGCTTGGTGCGTGGAGTAGGAACAGGCCGGACCGGGCTGGCGACGCACACCGTAGGCTTGGTGCGAGGAGCAGGGACAGGCCGGACCGGGCTGGCGACGCACACCGTAGGCTTGGTGCGAGGAGCAGGGACAGGCCGGACCGGGCTGGCGACGCACACCGTAGGCTTGGAGCGAGGAGCAGGGACAGGCCGGACCGGGCTGACGACGCACACCGTAGGCTTGGTGCGTGGAGCAGGGACAGGCCGGACCGGGCTGGCGACGCACACCGTAGGCTTGGTGCGTGGAGCAGGGACAGGCCGGGCCGGGCTGTGGAGACGGATAGGAGACCTGGAGTGAAGAGCTGCCACAACCCGTCCTGGCTGAATGCCCACCTTCACACACTCTGTGTGAGGCATCAGCACAGGACGTACAGGGCTGTGTACCCGTACTGGCATAACAGCACGTGACACTGGCGCAGGATATCCGGGACCGAGGAGAGGCACTGGAGGCCGCGAGCGCTGAGCCGGCACACTCCGTCCTGGCTGCATGCCCACCTTCGCACAACACGTGCGGGGTGCTCGCACAGGACGTACCGGACTATCCTGGACCACTCGTGGCACAGTACGCAGCTCCGCATACCCCGGAACCTGACCAGTCTCATGCTGCCATGCCTGAGTACGGGGAGTTGGCTCTGCTCTCCATCCAGGCTCCGCCAACCTGCCTTCTGGCCCCCCAAACCCGGTGGCCTCCTCTCCAAATCGCCCTGTGGCAGCCTCCTGCTGCCCAGCCGCCCATGCCGTGTGCCCCCCCCAAAAAAATTTTGGGGGTTGCCTCTCGTCCGTCCGACGATGACACTGCTGACGCCGCTGCTCCTCTCTCGCCAGGGCCTTAATCCTAGCCCATGGCCCTTTGCCCCCGAGCATGTCCTCCCAGGACCACGATTTGCCCACCTGGGCCATCGCCAACCTCTCCATCTCCTTTCCCGGCGCTTCCTCCCATGTCCAGTCTGCCTGCTCCTGGACACGCTGCTTGGTCCTTGTATGGTGGGTTCTTCTGTCACGATCGTCGTTAAGAGAGGAGGACCAAGGCGCAGCGTGATGAACGAACATGTTTATTTATCATTAGCGATAAACACGGACAGTAAACAAAAACAACAAACGACTCGTACCGTCCTAGGTAACATAGACCAACACGGAACAAGAACCCACAAACACAAAGGGAAAAACAGACAGTTTAAATATGGCTCCCAATCAGAGACAACCAGTCACAGCTGACACTCGTTGCCTCTGATTGGGAGTCAATCAGGCCAACATAGAAATAAACAAACTAGAACTCCCAAACTAGAATTACACCACATAGAACGAACACACCCTGGCTCAACATATAGAGTCCCAGCGCCAGGGTGTTACATTGACATACCGATTCCATGGCATAGTGTTTATGAACTGATATGCAAAACGATGGCGGATTAAAAACTTAGAATCGTTCAATTTAAATTATTGTATAAAATTCTTTCTACCAATAGAATGTTATTTATATGGGGGATACAATCTTCCCAGCTCTGCAGATTTTGCTGCGAAGAGACAGAATCATTAGATCATTTGTTTTGGTACAGTCCATTTGTAGCTTGTTTTTGGACTCAGATCCAGGAATGGCTAAAGAATTGCAATATTTACCTGGAGCTAACCCTGCAGATAGCATTACTGGGTGATCTGAAAAGTCATAGTCAATCGATCAATAATATAATAATACTTTTAGCAAAAATGTTTATTTTCAATTTACAATCTGTAGAAACAATGAGAATAGAAAGGTTCAGAACTTTTGTAAACATCACAGTACAGTTGAAAAATATATGGCAAATAGAAATCCAATATGGATGGTATTAAGAGATAGATGGGTGGTGTTGAATGGAGTTGAAGGATGGGACTAATAACAACTAATAACAACTAATAACAACAAGATAACTAATAATGTAAAGCATACTGTGTCCATAATAAGTACAGTGAGGGAAAAAAGTATTTGATCCCCTGCTGATTTTGTACGTTTGCCCACTGACAAAGACATGATCAGTCTATAATTTTAATGGTAGGTTTATTTGAACAATGAGAGACAGAATAACAACAAAATTCCAGAAAAACGCATGTTAAAAATGTTATAAATTGATTTGCATTTTAATGAGGGAAATAAGTATTTGACCCCCTCTCAATCAGAAAGATTTCTGGCTCCCAGGTGTCTTTTATACAGGTAACGAGCTGAGATTAGGCACACACTCTTAAAGGGAGTGCTCCTAATCTCAGCGTGTTACCTGTATAAAAGACACCTGTCCACAGAAGCAATCAATCAATCAGATTCCAACCTCTCCACCATGGCCAAGACCAAAGAGCTCTCCAGGGATGTCAGGGACAAGATTGTAGACCTACACAAGGCTGGAATGGGCTACAAGACCATCGCCAAGCAGCTTGGTGAGAAGGTGACAACAGTTGGTGCGATTATTCGCAAATGGAAGAAGCACAAAATAACTGTCAATCTCCCTCGGCCTGGGGCTCCATGCAAGATCTCACCTCGTGGAGTTGCAATGATCATGAGAACGGTGAGGAATCAGCCCAGAACTACACGGGAGTATCTTGTCAATGATTTCAAGGCAGCTGGGACCATAGTCACAAAGAAAACAATTGAAGGACTGAAATCCTGCAGTGCCCGCTATGGAAATAAATGATGTATCATTAAGGCAAAATGTTGGGAAATGTCAAAGGTAAAATATAGTAAACATGATTGACATTTTTATAATCCAGATGCATGTCTAAATTAGGAATATAGCCAATGCAGTGTGTAACCATGCTTTAATGAATGTATGTATATTGTTTTTTAAGAAAGTGTCTGAGTCACGCCACCAATATAAAGAGATAAGGGAAAGAGGCCTCAATTGGAAAGCGCACGTAGTCCTTGTAAGAGTAAACAACATGTGTTATTGGACTTTGAAAGATAATGATGGCGTGGCAGTTAAAGATGTAAATCAATTATCTTAAGGGGAGTAGCTGTATATGCTATGTAAACATGACTATGCATTTGTATTTGTATAGAAGGAGATCTTTAAGCCAAGGAGAGCCAAGTGTTCCATGGAGCAGCTCAGCTTTGTTGCGCAATAATAAAGTCAAATTTTTGGATTCATAGGCTCCAGTTTATTGAGAGATACTACTTTTGAGTCAAATATTTCTACGACACCGCAAGGTCCCCCTGCTCAAGAAAGCACATATACAGGGCCATCTGAAGTTTGCCAATGAACATCTGAATGATTCAGAGGAGAACTGCGTGAAAGTGTTATGGTCAGATGAGACCAAAATCGAGCTCTTTGGCATAATAATATAATATGCCATTTAGCATGCGTGCATACATTTTTGTGTATGGGTGGTCCCGGGGATCAAACCAACTACCCTGGCGTTACAAGCTCTACCAGCTGAGTTACAGAGGACCACATCAACTCAACTCGCCGTGTTTGGAGGAGGAGGAATGCTGCCTATGACCCCAAGAACACCATCCCCACCGTGAAACATGGAGGTGGAAACATTATGCTTTGGGGGTGTTTTTCTGCTAAGGGGACAGGACAATTTCACTCCATCAAAGGGACGATGGACGGGGCCATGTACCGTCAAATCTTGGGTGAGAACCTCCTTCCCTCAGCCAGGGCATTGAAAATGGGTCGTGGATGGGTATTCCAGCATGACAATGACCCAAAACACACGGCCAAAGCAACAAAGGAGTGGCTCAAGAAGAAGCACATTAAGGTCCTGGAGTGGCCTAGCCAGTCTCCAGACCTTAATCCCATAGAAAATCTGTGGAGGGAGCTGAAGGTTTGAGTTGCCAAACGTCAGCCTCGAAACCTTAATGACTTGGAGAAGATCTGCAAAGACGAGTGGAACAAAATCCCTCCTGAGATGTGTGCAAACCTGGTGGCCAACTACAAGAAACATCTGACCTCTGTGACTGCCAACAAGGGTTTTGCCACCAAGTATTAAGTCATGTTTTGCAGAGGGGTCAAATACTTATTTCCCTCATTAAAATGCAAATCAACTTATAACATTGACATGCGTTTTTCTGGATATTTTTGTTGTTATTCTGTCTCTCACTGTTCAAATAAACCTACCATTAAAATTATAGACTGATCATGTCTTTGTCAGTGGGCAAACATACAAAATCAGCAGGGGATCAAATACTTTTTTCCCTCACTGTATGTGTGTTTATGTATGTATGTATATACAGTGGGGAGGACAAGTATTTGATACACTGCCGATTTTGCAGGTTTTCCGACTTACAAAGCATGTAGAGGTCTGTAATTTTTATCATAGGTACACTTCAACTGTGAGAGACGGAATCTAAAACAAAAATCCAGAAAATCACATTGTATGATTTTTAAGTAATTATTTTGCATTTTATTGCATGACATAAGTATTTGATACATCAGAAAAGCAGAACTTAATATTTGGTACAGAAACCTTTGTTTGCAATTACAGAGATCATACGTTTCCTGTAGGTCTTGACCAGGTTTGCAAACACTGCAGCAGGGATTTTGGACAACTCCTCCATACAGACTTTCTCCAGATCCTTCAGGTTTTGGGGCTGTCGCTGGGCAATACGGACTTTCAGCTCCCTCCAAAGATTTTCTATTGGGTTCAGGTCTGGAGACTGGCTAGGCCACTCCAGGACCTTGAGATGCTTCTTATGGAGCCACTCCTTAGTTGCCCTGGCTGTGTGTTTCGGGTCATTGTCATGCTGGAAGACCCAGCCACGACCCATCTTCAATGCTCTTACTGAGGGAAGGAGGTTGTTGGCCAAGATCTCGCGATACATGGCCCCATCCATCCTCCCCTCAATACGGTGCAGTCGTCCTGTCCCCTTTGCAGAAAAGCATCCCCAAATAATTATGTTTCCACCTCCATGCTTCACAGTTGGGATGGTGTTCTTGGGGTTGTACTCATCCTTATTCTTCCTCCAAACACGGCAAGTGGAGTTTAGACCAAAAAGCTATTTTTTTGTCTCATCAGACCACATGACCTTCTCCCATTCCTCATCTGGATCATCCAGATGGTCATTGGCAAACTTCAGACGGGCCTGGACCTGCGCTGGCTTGAGCAGGGGGACCTTGCATGCGCTGCAGGATTTTAATCCATAACGGCGTAGTGTGTTACTAATGGTTTTCTTTGACACTGTGGTCCCAGCTCTCTTCAGGTCATTGACCAGGTCCTGCCGTGTAGTTCTGGGCTGATCCCTCACCTTCCTCATGATCATTGATGCCCCACGAGGTGAGATCTTGCATGGAGCCCCAGACCGAGGGTGATTGACCCTCATCTTGAACTTCTTCCATTTTCTAATAATTGCGCCAACAGTTGTTGCCTTCTCACCAAGCTGCTTGCCTATTGTCCTGTAGCCCATCCCAGCCTTGTGCAGGTCTACAATTTTATCCCTGATGTCCTTACACAGCTCTCTGGTCTTGGCCATTGTGGAGAGGTTGGAGTCTGTTTGATTGAGTGTGTGGACAGGTGTCTTTTATACAGGTAACGAGTTCAAACAGGCGCAGTTAATACAGGTAATGAGTGGAGAACAGGAGAGCTTCTTAAAGAAAAACTAACAGGTCTGTGAGAGCCGGAATTCTTACTGGTTGGTAGGTGATCAAATACTTATGTCATGCAATAAAATACAAATGAATTACTTAAAAATCATACAATGTGATTTTCTGGATTTTTGTTTTAGATTCCTCTCTCACAGTTGAAGTGTACCTATGATAAAAAATTACAGACCTCTACATGCTTTGTAAGTAGGAAAACCTGCAAAATCAGCAGTGTATCAAATACTTGTTCTCCCCACTGATATATATATATATATATATATATATATATATATATATATATATATATATATATATATATATATATACACATATATATTTGCGAGAGAAAAAAACATATAGGGGATTGGAAGTGATGCAGACAATTACATTGATGGAAGTTACAATCTATCTGCAATATTAAAGCTGATCTACCCCCTAAAGAAAAACTAATAAAATTACAATAAATAAATCAAAATACAATCAAAAAAACACTTAAGATTTTTGATAACAAACCAAACAGTTACCACCATTGTCACATAATTCACAAACATAACATATTCAGTCTGGATAGCTTTAAGCAGTATGTAGATGCAAGCGTTGTCTTTAAGATCCTGCATTGTCTTGCCCCTCCACCCTTATGCCAGCATATCATGCTCAAGGAAAGCACCTGCAGGATAACAAGGGCAGTAACTAGAGGGGATTGCGTTGTCCCTTTTTGATACATCAAATTCGGTCAATCTGCCTTCTCTGTTAGAGCTACAATATACTGGAATATAATGCCCATGGACTTGAAAAGCTGCACTGATTATTGTACTTTTAAATTTAAATGGAAAACATGGCTCAAATCTATCCAAACCTGTGCACGAGTTATCTGTGGTTCCTCATATGTAAGACGAAAGTGTTTTTATTACGAATAAGTTGTTGTTGTTGTTAGAATTATATATCATTGGATGTAATGTATTTGTATTTTGTATTATTTTAGTGTGTATTTGTATATGTATTGTGGCTGTGTAATTGCCTTTACCTGCCCTGGGACTACAGGTGCAAATTAGCTTTTGGCTAACCCCGCTACATTTACATGGATGTTGCATTATTGTAATATTGATGTTGATTAATGTGCATTGTCCCCTATAAATAAATAAATAGTCTCCCGCTCCTTGAAAGTGGCAGCTGTAGCCTTTAGCTCAGAGTGGATGTTACCTGTAATCCATTGCTTCTGGTTGGGATATGTAAGTACAGTCACTGTGGGTACGACATCATTGATACACTTATTAATGAAGCCGGTGACTGATGTGGTAAACTCCTCAATGTCATCAGATGAATCACAGAATATACAGTGGGGGAAAAAAGTATTTAGTCAGCCACCATTTGTGCAAGTTCTCCCACTTAAAAAGATGAGAGAGGCCTGTAATTTTCATCATAGGTACACGTCAACTATGACAGACAAAATGAGAAAAGAAAATCCAGAAAATCACATTGTAGGATTTTTATGAATTTATTTGCAAATTATGGTGGAAAATAAGTATTTGGTCAATAACAAAAGTTTCTCAATACGTTGTTATATACCCTTTGTTGGCAATGACACAGGTCAAACGTTTTCTGTAAGTCTTCACAAGGTTTTCACACACTGTTGCTGGTATTTTGGCCCATTCCTCCATGCAGATCTCCTCTAGAGCAGTGATGTTTTGGGGCTGTCGCTGGGCAACACGGACTTTCAACTCCCTCCAAAGATTTTCTATGGGGGTTGAGATCTGGAGACTGGCTAGGCCACTCCAGGACCTTGAAATGCTTCTTACGAAGCCACTCCTTCGTTGCCCGGGCGGTGTGTTTGGGATCATTGTCATGCTGAAAGACCCAGCCACGTTTCATCTTCAATGCCCTTTGCTGATGGAAGGAGGTTTTCACTCAAAATCTCACGATACATGGCCCCATTCATTCTTTCCTTTACACGGATCAGTCGATCTGGTCCCTTTGCAGAAAAACAGCCCCAAAGCATGATGTTTCCACCCCATGCTTCACAGTAGGTATGGTGTTCTTTGGATGCAACTCAGCATTCTTTGTCCTCCAAACACGACGAGTTGAGTTTTTACCAAAAAGTTCTATTTTGGTTTCATCTGACCATATGACATTCTCCCAATCCTCTTCTGGATTATCCAAATGCACTCTAGCAAACTTCAGACGGGCCTGGACATGTACTGGCTTAAGCAGGGGGACACGTCTGTCACTGCAGGATTTGAATCCCTGGCGGCGTAGTGTGTTACTGATGGTAGGCTTTGTTACTTTGGTCCCAGCTCTCTGCATGTCATTCACTAGGTCCCCCCGTGTGGTTCTGGGATTTTTGCTCACCGTTCTTGTGATCATTTTGACCCCACGGGGTGAGATCTTGCGTGGAGCCCCAGATCGAGGGAGATTATCAGTGGTCTTGTATGTCTTCCATTTCCTAATAATTGCTCCCACAGTTGATTTCTTCAAACCAAGCTGCTTACCTATTGCAGATTCAGTCTTCTCAGCCTGGTGCAGATCTACAATTTTGTTTCTGGTGTCCTTTGACAGCTCTTTGGTCTTGGCCATAGTGGAGTTTGGAGTGTGACTGTTTGAGGTTGTGGACAGGTGTCTTTTATACTGATAACAAGTTCAAACCGGTGCCATTAATACAGGTAACGAGTGGAGGACAGAGGAGCCTCTTAAAGAAGAAGTTACAGGTCTGTGAGAGCCAGAAATCTTGCTTGTTTGTAGGTGACCAAATACTTATTTTCCACCATAATTTGCAAATAAATTCATAAAAAATCCTACAATGTGATTTTCTGGAAAAAAAATCCTCAATTTGTCTGTCATAGTTGACGTGTACCTATGATGAAAATTACAGGCCTCTCTCATCTTTTTAAGTGGGAGAACTTGCACATTTGGTGGCTGACTAAATACTTTTTTCCCCCACTGTATTACTGTCTGCGCTAGTGAAACAGTCATGTAGCTTAACATCCGCTTCATCAGACCACTTCTATATTGAGCACGTCACTGGTACTTCCTGTTTGAGTATTTGCTTGTAAGCAGGAATCAGGAGGATAAAGTTATGGTCAGATTTGCCAAATGTAGGGAGAGAGAGAGTATGTGTTTCTGTGTGTGGAGTAAAGGTGATTGAGAGTTTTTTTCGCCTCTAGTTGCACACGTGACATGCTGGTAGAAATGAGATAAAACAGATTTCAGTTTTCCTGCATTAAAATCACCGGCCACTAGGAGCGCCGCCTCTGGTTGAGCATGTTCTTGTTTGCTTATGGCCCTATACAGCTCGTTGAGTGCGGTCTTAGTGCCACCATCGGTTTGTGGTGGTAAATGGACAGCTACGAAAAATATAGATGAAAACTCTCTTGGTAAATAGTATAGTCTACAGCCTCCATACTCAACTGGCGGACCACGGACCGGATCCGGACCCAGAACGGGGTCAATACGGACTGCAGGTCGAGACTTCCTTAATATTAGAGATTGCGCACCGGCTGTTGTTAACAAAGAGACACATACCTCCTCCCTTGAGCTTACATGACCCTGCCATCCTGTCTTGCCTATGTATAGAAAAAAACAGCTAGAAGTATATTATCCATGTCCTTGTTCAGTCACGACTCCATGAAACATAGGATATTACAGTTCTTTAGGTCCCGTTGATGGGATAGTCTCGAACGGAGCTCATCCAGTTTGTTCTCCGGTGATTGTACTTTCGCCAGTAGAACGGAGGGTAGAGGCCGTTTATGAACACGCCGACATAGTTTCGGCAGGGTGCCCACACGTCGGGCTCTTTTATGCCACCTTTTTCTTTTTCGTGTCTCGGGATTAGGGCCTGGTCCGGGGTGAGCAGTATGTCCTGTGCCTTCTACTCGTTGAAGTAGAAATATTCATCCAAATCGAGGTTAGTGATCGCTGTTCTAATGTCCAGAAGCTCTTTCCAGTCATAGGAAACGATGGCGGACACATTACGTACAAGAAAGGTTACGATCGGTGCAAAAAAACACACAAAATAGAAGAATTGGTCATGAGCCCGTAAAATTGCTTATTGTTATTGTTGTATTATTGTTGTTAATAAAAAATATAATATTCAAAAAATAAAATAATTAAGTACACAATTTCATGATACACCTAAGCTGCTACCAATGTTGGAAATAACCGCTTTTCTCGCCAGGGATTCATCCTAAAACCCCAGTTGGATCGAGTTGGGCTGAGAGAAAATCCATTGCACTGTGTTGAAGTTATGCCTCCTCTGTCACCTCCTCTGGTACTTCAGTTCAGACATGTGGGAGAGAGCGTTGAGAGAGTTCCATTGACTCTCTTTCGTTAAAAAGGTTTAACATAGTCCTTACAAGTCTTCTCTAATAAACCTTTAAACATGAAAACCATTTTAAAAATGAATCTCAGAGGAACATTTCAAGTCGATGCTAATAGAAGCCAAAAAAATAACGTTGGGTTACTCTGAGACATAAACTATGTTTCACATTTCACTTTTCATGAAGAAAAATATGAATAACCGTATGTGTGGTTTATCGGAATCCGCCAATGGAAAGATTTTAACAGGATGAAAGGCATTTGTGTTTAACTCCCCCAGAAATTGGTTTGGCACCTGTGAAGACATCAAGTAAGGCTACTTGGCATGCCCAGTGCCTTCAGAGAAGTAAATTACGACACAGTCAGAGATGTTCATCAAGCCAGAGGGGCTGATTGCAGCTAGCCATAAATCAAGTTCCAGTATTTCTAGTCGGAGAGACCATGTGCTTCCCAAATGGCACCCTATTCCCTATATAGTGCATTACTTTTGACTAGATCCCTATGGGCCCTGATTAAAAGTAATGCACTATATAGGGAATAAGGTGCCATTTGGCACGCAGACCCACATTTCTAGTCAGAGAGACAGTGAGCTATGGGAAAGCTCTTCAGATGCTGCTCTGTTTGCCATCAGGGAAAGAACGTGACATCATCGACCACATACCAGATAGGCCAGATGTAAGCTGGGCACCTTAACATACACTTAATTCGCCATGAGGATAAAACAGTTGATATATCAGGGATTGACTATAGGTGGCAAACAAATCAGAGTTCCCTCAGAGAGGAGATATATCAAATGTGTTTGTTATGGGTCATGGATGTGTCAGAATGGCAAATGCTCAGGGTTCTATAGCTATGTAAATTCTGAACTGAACTATCTAACCTGACTCTTTTCCAATTGTTCTCAGGTGTCGAGTCTATTAGAGCATCTCCCTTTAGTTTGACCCACAGAGATACATTTAATTATTAAATAAATTATTATTGTCATTATTACATTATTGTTCGATTTCATTCTGTGGCTTAATCATCCTCAGGCTGGCTAGGGTACATAACAACAAATCATGTTTGTGATGGATCATGTGGCTGTCAGAGAGAGACCACATCCACTTATCATGTTTTCACCCTCAGGCTGAAGAAGGATGAACAACATCGTACAACAGCTTGTTTTCACACCTCCCAGGACATGTATTGATCGTCCATTTCCCTTTCAACATCCCTCAGTCAGCTGGTCTTCTATTTGGTAGACAAACTATGTTGTGCTCATCAGATCTTCTCCTGCGGTGCACTATGCAGCAGTAGCCCCATAGGTATTTATAGTATGTCCGTCCATGCATTCTTAGGGTCAGAGTGAGTGCAATCAGGGACAATTCAAGGGGATATTTCTGCGCAAACTTCCTTAGAAGTGCACCTGTCCTGGTAGTGCCTCTGACCTTAATTCTAAAGAATGTTATGGTTTTTTAATCAACCTGACCATAGGATGCCTTTTAATATGACATTACACTGGGATGCCTGATGAGTAAAACAACAGTTGGCAGAGATAGCATTGATTATTGACTTCCTGTTTTAATCGCTTTCACCTCTGACCTCAAACTGCTCCATGGGAATAGTGCGCCCTTGTGTCCCTTGATCCTTCACCGTCTCACTGTTGACCCTAGCCCCGTTTATACCTGGTTAACATGCGTCCTTTGTCCTAATCTTGTCCACATTCTAATTGTGCCCACAGTTTTAGACAGGTGTAGGTGACTAAAAGACCCATTGTGATCTGATTGTGATCAGATATTCATGCCCAGCTCCGGAGGTAGTCAGACACGCATTGTGTCTGGATATCTTACAAATGTAGACAGATCTGGACAGAGAAACCACTTAAATCATCATTATCCTGCCCATTAAAATCATTTACAGGTGACGCCATTGACTTATGGCATCAATATACGTCTTAAAATAAATAAATATTATTTTGAAAAAATATCTGTCAAATAATTTGGATACAGGTAGGGACCAGGATATCTGGTCACAATGGACACAGTGGACACACTGGATGGATAAGATACACATTTTACTACCATGTTTAGATGCAATGGATACAATGTGGGCACAATTAGAATGTGGATAAGATCAGGACAGAGTACACATGTTAGCATCAGGTATAAACAAGGCTCAATTCAGCATGGTGCTGTGGATGTGAATCTGAATCTATAATTCTCCCTTGTTTGTATACCCTGTTTTCCCACAGCTGCATAGCCATGAGAATGTATCTTCTTTTTTGGGTTATGTATGTATTTATTAGCATGTGTAAGTACAATTTCATCACAATGCATAAAACAATTAATTAAATAATACGTGTTTTTTTTCTCCCCTTGTGTTGCATACACACATACTCACATGTACACTACCAAAAAAGGAACAGCAATCTGTAAACATTCTGAAATTGTGTTGATTACCAATTCCCAAAACATTTAAATAAGATTGCATGTCCAAAACATGTGATAACAAGTACCCTTTTGCCTCTTGCATCGCCAACAAAGGAAAGACATTTCAGCATTCATTTTGTGAAGTTTTTCTGGTGTATAGTAAACTCTGTGAATGGTTTTAAACTGTGCGTGCATAACTATTCACCCCCCCAAAGTCAATACTTTGTAGAGCCACCTTTTGCAGCAATTACAGCTGGAAGTCTTTTGGAGTATGTCTCTATAAGCTTAGCACATCTAGCCACTGGGATTTTTGCCCATTCTTCAAGGCAAAACTGCTCCAGCTCCTTAAAGTTGGATGGGTTCCGCTGGGGTACAGCAATCTTTAAGTCATACCACAGATTCTCAATTGGATTGAGGTCTGGACTTTGACTAGGCCGTTCCAAGACATTTAAATGTTTCCCCTTAAACCACTCGAGTGTTGCTTTAGCAGTATGCTTAGGGTCATTGTCCTGCTGGAAGGTGAACCTCCGTCCCAGTCTCAAATCTCTGGAATACTGAAACAGGTTTCCCTCAAGAATTTCAAATCAAATCAAATTTGATTGGCCACATGCGCCGAATACAACAGGTGCAGACATTACAGTGAAATGCTTACTTACAGCCCTTAACCAACAGTGCATTTATTTTTAACAAAAAAGTAAAAATAAAACAACAACAAAAAAAGTGTTGAGAAAAAAAGAGCAGAAGTAAAATAAAATAACAGTAGGGAGGCTATATATACAGGGGGGTACCGGTGCAGAGTCAATGTGCGGGGGCACCGGCTAGTTGAGGTAGTTGAAGTAATATGTACATGTGGGTAGAGTTAAAGTGACTATGCATAAATAATTAACAGAGTAGCAGCAGCGTAAAAAGGATGGGGTGGGGGGGGCAGTGCATGATTAGCTGTTCAGGAGTCTTATGGTTTAGGGGTAGAAGTTGTTGAGAAGTATTTTTCCCTGTATTTAGCGCCATCCATCATTCCTTAAATTCTGACCAGTTCTCCAGTCCCTGCTGATGAAAAACATTCCCACAGCATGATGCTGCCACCACCATGCTTCACTGTGGGGATGGTGTTTTCGGGGTGATGAGAGGTGTTGGGTTTGCGCCAGGCATGGCGTTTTCCTTGATGGCCAAAAAGCTCAATTTTAGTCTCATCTGACCAGAGTACCGTCTTCCATATGTTTGGGGAGTCCACTCCAAATGTGTGTATGGCCAATGCTTTTAAAGCAGAGGCATGATTTCAGTATTGGAAAGTTTTATCCCGGGAGAGGAGCCGACAGCCAACCAGCTGCTTTCTTCAGAGTCACATTGCATTTCAATGGAGGGGAACAGACACTGTGCGTGTGAGAAGACTTCTAAGTCCACAGAAAACGATTTCACCATCAGGCAAAGTGGAGGCAGGGTGGCTTTGAAACATGCCCTCTTTTGTTACAATTTCGGGGCTCAGCTTGTGGCAAAGGACCGGGAAAGGAAGGTCTTTAAAGACACACCCACAGTGAAAGGCCCAGAATCAATCGGTTTGAGATGTGTCCTCTGTTATCTGGCCTGTTTCCTTCATAGCAGGGGACTCTCATTGATGTGATGGTCAGAGTGAACAGCTCACCTTGTCTCCCCTCGCTTTAGCGCTGTGTGTGTGTGTGTGTGTGTGTGTGTGAGAGAGAGAGAGAAAGAGAGAGAGAGATAGATAGGGACACACTGATATAAACAGAGAATGTTATCAGATAAATGCAGACTGAGACTGGGTCCTCAGTGTGCAATGACCCACTTTCTGATCCTGTCTTGGATGAATGGCCAGTCTTATATTCCTCTGAGTGTTCAACTGTCACAGTCAGATAACCTGTTGAGTCAAGTGGAGGCTAGATAGTGAAGATGAACTATTCTGATAATGTCTGTCTTCTATTTCTAATGGATTTTGTATAAAGTTCCATAGACCAAATCATGCTATTTTATGTAGGATAAATTAATTAATAGATGTATTTACAGATCTGCGATTTACATATGAATTTACAGATGTAGGATCTTAAGTTGATCACCCTGTTGCGGGAGAACGCAGGACATTTTTTACTTGTAGTGTATGTGAGGTTTAAAAAGGCTTCTAAAGTTTGTAATTTCCACTTTTGACTTGATTTTGCCTTTTTATCAACCTCTACAAAAATGTACATTAATTATAATCCACATTTCCTGTTGCTGCAGGATTATTTTCCTTCTGTAGGAGACTGGCTCAAATTAAGATCTTACATCTGTACAGAGGTTTTAGGTTTTAGGTTTAGGTTTTATGTATTTGCACCAAAGAAAACAAGCAAAAGATAAAACAGTACAGATAAAAATAAGAAAAACTGGTAAAAACGGTGTGCAGGTCAGGTTGAAGCCCAAAAATTATACAGAAACCAAACCACAAAACGATATACAAATATAAGCACCCAAAAAAAGTTTGTTAAATTTGTTAAACAAACACACTAATTAACAATTGAACATGATATACACAGTACACAAGAAAAAAACATGTTTTATTATGGGTGTGTGCATGTGAGTGAGAGCTAGGCTACATGGAGGAGACTACTGGGTAGTTTGGATCATCAGGCTGACCTCTAGTCTACACTTGAAGTTATTGAGGGATGATGATGTTTTGTCAATGTGAAGATAGGAATTCTAGAGCATGGAACGTCTGTATCTGATAGAGAATTGACTATGTGAGGTGCGGCAGAGGGGAGGGTGAAGGTTATTGCAGTGTCTTTTGTTTTATGCATGGATTTGGGAATTAACCTGGAAGAATCAATTGAAGGGTTTAGGAAGGCTGTCTGGGAGGTACAGTGGGGAAAAAAAGTATGAGAGAGGCCTGTAATTTTCATCATAGCCGCATGTGAACTATGACAGACAAAATGAGAAAAAAAATCCAGAAAATCACATTGTAGGATTTTTAATGAATTTATTTGCAAATTATGGTGGAAAATAAGTATTTGGTCAATAACAAAAGTTTCTCAATACTTTGTTATATACCCTTTGTTGGCAATGACACAGGTCAAACTTTTTCTGTAAGTCTTCACAAGGTTTTCACACACTGTTGCTGGTATTTTGGCCCATTTCTCCTTGCAGATCTCCTCTAGAGCAGTGATGTTTTGGGGCAGTCGCTGGACAACACGGACTTTCAACTCCCTCCAAAGATTTTCTATGGGGTTGAGATCTGGAGACTGGCTAGGCCACTCCAGGACCTTGAAATGCTTCTTACGAAGCCACTCCTTCGTTGCCCGGGCGGTGTGTTTGGGATCATTGTCATGCTGAAAGACCCAGCCACGTTTCATCTTCAATGCCCTTGCTGATGGAAGGAGGTTTTCACTCAAAATCTCACGATACATGGCCCCATTCATTCTTTCCTTTACACGGATCAGTCGTCCTGGTCCCTTTGCATAAAAACAGCCCCAAAGCATGATGTTTCCACCCCCATGCTTCACAGTAGGTATGGTGTTCTTTGGATGCAACTCAGCATTCTTTGTCCTCCAAACACGACGAGTTGAGTTTTTACCAAATAGTTCTATTTTGGTTTCATCTGACATTCTCCCAATCCTCTTCTGGATCATCCAAATGCACTCTAGCAAACTTCAGACAGGCCTGGACATGTACTGGCTTAAGCAGGGGGACACGTCTGGCACTGCAGGATTTGAGTCCCTGGCGGCGTAGTGTGTTACTGATGGTAGGCTTTGTTACTTTGGTCCCAGCTCTCTGCAGGTCATTTACTAGGTCCCCCCGTGTGGTTCTGGGATTTTTGCTCAACGTTCTTGTAATCATTTTTTTTTTTTATATACTTTGTTTATTGAATTTTCAGTACCAGCATTTAGTAAATAATTGCACTTGAAAGTTATTTGGTATGAATATGGAACAACAATTTGAATACAACGATACAGCAAAACATAGAGAGACAGACATGAAAGAAAAAATTGACATTAAATACATAAATAAGATAAAACACACAAAAAAAAAAAAAAAAAAAAAGGAAAAAGATCTGTTTTGATCCAGTTTTTATAGGTCAGCTAGCACAGTTATTACCGTCCTTAACATCCGAGATGTCGTATATGCACATACCAGGCTTCTTACATCACCAATATATAAATATACATCACTCTGGAACTGCAGGGAAATGTATTCTTTTAACATAAGAAAAGAAGGGAGCCCACTTTGCATAGAATTTGTCTACAGACCCATTGAGTGTCTGTTTTATTTTCTCCAACTTTATGCAATTCAAAATAGATTTAATCCAAAGAGCATGAGAAGGGGCTGCAGAGGATTTCCATCTAAGTAAAATTAATCGTCTCGCTAACAACGTGACAAAGGCAATTACATCCTTATTCATTTTGGTCAATTGTATTGTGGGTAAGGAAACTCCAAATAATGCAATGAGAGGGTCTGGCTCGATCTGTGTGCCGCTTAATTCTGAGAGTGTGTTAAAGATGTCTTTCCAGAAACCAACAAGAGATGGGCAGCACCAAAACATGTGCACATGATTAGCAGGGGACTGGTTACATCGAACACAATTAGGGTTCACATCCTTGTAAATTTTTGATAGTCTTGCTTTGGTCCAGTGGGCCCTATGAATGAGTTTGCATTGGATGAGGCCGTGTCGAGCGCAAATAGAAGAGCTATGTACCCTTTTGAGTGCCCCTTCCCATAGTTCATCAGATATTTCCTCACCCAGTTCCTCCTCCCAAGAGGATTTGATATTGTTTAATGAGATGGCTTGTAGTGAGCAAATTTGACTATAGATTATTGACAATGTGCCTTTCTGATTAGGAAGTGGGGTGAGAAATGTGTCGAACTGTGTTCCACCAGAAAGGTTGGGGAATCCTGGATCTATGCTGCGAACATAACTCCGGACTTGTAGGAACCTAAAAAAATGATGTCTGGGGAGACCAAATTTAGCTGATAATTGTTGAAACGTACTAAATGTATTGTTAGTATACAGATCTCTGAATCTTTTAATACCGAGATTAGACCATGTTGAGAAAGCACCATCAATCATAGATGGGGGAAAAGCTGGGTTTGAGGTTACCGGAGCCAAGGAAGAGGTTGTTTGAAACCCAAAGTGGCGCCTAAATTGATTCCAGATCTTCAATGTTGTTTTGACACATATATTATTGGTGAAGGAGGAGTAAGGGCCTGTAATAGAGGAGTGAGCGAGGGAAGACAATGATGCCGGTGTAGACGAGGCAGCCTCCATCTCCAGCCAAGTTGGGGGTGGGAATATCACTCTGCTCTGCAACCAGTACTGAATGATCCTAAGGTTAGCGGCCCAATAATAGAATCTGAAATCTGGTAGAGCTAGACCGCCGTCTGGTTTGGGCCTCTGCAAGAGCTGTTTTCGCATCCTAGGAGGCTTTTTGTCCCATATAAAGGGTAGAATTAGGCCGTCGATCTTTTTGAAAAAATGTATTGGGTAGAAATATTGGAAGGCACTGATAGAGGTATAAGAATTTAGGGAGAGTATTCATTTTAATAGAGTTAATTCTAGCAACTAAGGAGAGGTGTAGCAAAGACCACCGTTCCAAATCGTCCTAGTACGGGTTAAGAGAGGAGCAAAGTTGGCTTGAAAAAGGTTTTCAAACCTAATTGTGACATGTACCCCGAGATAAATAAAACTACTGTGAGCTATTTTAAATGGCAGGTTATGTAAAGGGGATTTTTTTGCAGCCATGTTAAGTGGCATCAATTCACTTTTACTGAGATTTAGTTTATACCCTGATAAGTGACCGAAGGATGCGAAAGTGGAAAGGGCAGCAGGGACAGAGACAGAAAGATTGGATGTGTATATTAATAAATCATCTGCATATAAAGACAGTTTGTGTTCGTGCCCGTATCTGACTATGCCTTTGATGAGGGGGTTGGAGCGAAGTGCTATTGCAAGTGGCTCTATGGCGAGGGCAAACAGTAAGGGACTTAAAGGGCAACCCTGACGTGTCGATCTTTGCAAAGTGAAGCGATCTGATTGAGTGTTATTAGTCCTGACAGAGGCTTGGGGGATGAGTACAGAAGTTTTATCCAGGTCATGAATTTGGAGCCAAAGCCAAATTTATTTAGAGTGTAAAAGGTATTTCCATTCCACCCGATCAAACGCTTTCTCCGCGTCCAGGGATATAATGGCTTCAGAGGTATTGTCGACAGAAGGATTGTATATAATATTAAATAATCTTCGGAGATTGAAGAATGAGTGTCTATTTTTTATAAATCCTGTTTGATCCGGAGAGATAATTGATGGGAGGACTGTTTCTAGCCGCGTTGCCAGAATTTTGGCTAGAATTTTATAGTCCACATTTAGCAGGCTAATTGGACGGTATGATGCACAGTCAAGAGGGTCTTTGTTTTTTTTTAAGAATAACACAAATGGTTGCTTGAGTGAGAGTATGTGGGAGAGCACCATTTACAAATGCATCATTGTACATTTAAATTAGAATAGGGGCTATTTTGGTGATAAACTTTTTATAAAACTCTGTCGGGTAGCCATCAGGCCCTGGGCTTCTCCCAGATTGAAGGGATTTGACAGCGTTAGACAGTTCTTCAACAGTGATCGGCTGCTCTAATTTTTTAACCAAATCCCGGCCGACCGAAGGCACAGAAAGTGAGTGGAAGAAATCATCCAATTCCATTGTATCCGCTTTACTTTCAGAGGTATATAGAGACTGGTAAAATCTCTTGAACTCCTCATTGATCCCCCCAGGATCTAATGATATCCCATATGATGTACAGATTTTTGTAATCTGAGATGATGATGATAGTTGACGTAACTTGTGAGCTAATAATTTACTGGCTTTATCTCCTTGTTCATAGTAAGTGCTCCTAGACTTGACAAGCATTTCAGTAACCTGGTCTGTTAATAGTGTGTCAAATTCTGCTTGCAGAGTTAAACGTTCCTTATAGATATCCGGGGATGGTGAAACGGCATAAATGTCATCTAATTGGGCAATACAGCGTGTTAACATAGATAACCTATTCCTTTTCAATTTGTTCTCATGTGCGGTGTAGGAGATAATTTCACCTCTGATATAAGCTTTCAAAGTTTCCCAGAGAGTAGACAGAGATGTTTGGGGTTCTATTTGTAATCATGAAAAAGTCGATTTGACTCAAAACAAAATTGACAAAGTGTTCATTACTGAGCAGTTGAGTTTTTAGTCGCCAAGGCGGTCGCTGATTGTCAAGATTTTGAAAAGCTACTTCCATAGTAACAGGGGCGTGGTCAGATACAACAATTGGGTTATATGAACATGAAGATATGGAGTGGAGGAGCCGGTCATCAACAAGGAAGTAGTCTATGCGCGTAAAAGTGTGGTGAACCGATGAGAAAAAAGAGTATGCTTTCCCAGCTGGATTAACCATTCTCCAAGGATCTGAGACTGCGAATTCAGACATAAAGGTTCGAACAACTCTAGCTGAGGTTGATAAGGTGGTAGGTTTAGTGGAGGATCGATCCAATTGTGGGTCTAACCAACAGTTAAAGTCACCTCCTAAAATCAACATATGGGTGGACATATCTGGGAGTGTAGAGAAAACCGATTTGAAAAAATCACCATTGTCCCAATTAGGAGCATAGATATTAACAAGAAGAACCTTTGTATTGAGCAGCCTACCACTGACAATTATATATCTACCATGGGGATCTGCGATCACCTTAGAACATGTAAAAGGTACCGATCTGTGAAGTAAAATAGCCACCCCTCTCGCCTTACTCTGAAATGAGGAATGGAACACCTGACCCACCCATCTGCACCTAAGACTTGAGTGTTGTGATACCTTCAGATGAGTTTCTTGGAGAAAGATGATGTGAGCTTTCAAATGATGAAGATGGTGTAGCACCTTACTACGTTTAACTGGGTTATTTATGCCCCTGCAGTTCCAGGTAAGAAAATTAAAGCCATTCCCTCCAGCAGTATGGGCTACACTAGGCTGAGTCATATCTTAAGAGAGAGAGAGGATGTGTAAAGGACAAGGTACAATGTAAACTGAAGATCTTAGTTGAACCTAAAAGCGCAAATGTAAAAAAACAAAGACAAGCGAAGAGGCACAAAAAACATATACAAACTATATACAAATAGAGAGTGAACAAACCCTTCCCTCACACCCGCCCTTGCCGAAGCATCTCCCCAAATGAGATGCAAGCAAAACCCTAAGTACAAAGAAAGTTTAGAGCTAAGCATGATAACTCTTACTCTGTGCTACCTAAGATTAGTGACCATTTAACTAGAGTAAGCCAAACATGGATAGAATGGTCCCCAACAGGGTCTAAGGAAAACTATCCTCGATTAAGAGAGGTTTAACCTCGACGTAGATGGTAAATGATCAAACTGAAACAGCCATGCAGACCCCCAGATATTGGCATTAGAGGCGGCAAACCCAGCAAAGATGGCTTCGTTAGTCACCCATTCGGCCTGCTAACTAGCCTGCTAGGAAGACCAGCCAGCCAACCATTTGTTACACACCTTGCGGTACAACAGCCGCTTTCACGTTCT
Source organism: Coregonus clupeaformis (assembly GCF_020615455.1). Taxonomy (NCBI): domain Eukaryota; kingdom Metazoa; phylum Chordata; class Actinopteri; order Salmoniformes; family Salmonidae; genus Coregonus; species Coregonus clupeaformis. Next base: position 27,800,841 of record NC_059217.1, on the reverse strand, counting down.
TGTTGATGAAATCTGCCGCTATAGCCGGGTCCTCGAATCTGTGCATGGAGCCGTCCGGTAAAGTCAGTCTCAAAACCGCAGGGTAGATGAGGCCGAACTTCATGCCCGGGCAGGCGTGTAGTTGGCGTTTCACAGCTCCAAAGCTAGCCCGCCTCTTAGCCACAGCTGTTGTGTAGTCCGCAAATATCGAGACTCTTTTACCCTTATGTAGAAGAGGGGATGCTTCTCCCGATCTTCTCAGTATGTCGTTGCGGACGTGAAAGAAATGCACCCTGATGACAAATGGTCGTGGGGGGTTCTCCATCTCTGGGTCGGCTACGCAGAGTGCGGTGAGCCCGGTCTAGCAATGGCTTCTCCTCTAGCCCGAGCAGCTCCTGAAGTAGCTGGGCCATGTACTCCGTGGGCCTTGGGCCCTCCACTCCCTCCGGTATTCCCAGTAGACGAATGTTGTTCCTCCGCATTCTACTTTCCATATCTTCGCATCTATTATCGAGGAATGCCACCCTAGTTGTCAATGAGCCGACGTTAGCCTCTAGCTCGCTAATGCGAGTGCTGTGGTCTGTAGCACCTCGCTCCAAATCCGATAAAGTCACCCCATGTGCGTCGAGCTTATTCTGTATACTCTCGATAGATTTTTAAGCTCGTCTTTGATCGTTGATATCTCTGACCTGAGATTGGTAGAGAGACAGTCAATTTTTCCGAAAATGTCGGTTTTGAGGGTGCCTATCACGGATTGCAGCATCTCCACAGTCAGTGTTTCCGTGGGGCCGGCATTGGCAGCGTTCGGTGGCGGGGGTGAGTCGGGAGAAGTTGCAGGCTTGTTGCGGCCTGCTCTTGCAGACTCTGTTTTTGGCCGGGTTGATGTCATTACGAATTTAAATTTATTAAACTTGAACTGAGTTGTTTATGGGTCTCTTCAGACGCCTGGGCAAACAGAAATTTATGCAATTTTGCAAAGTTAAATATATAAATTTGGTCACTAACTCAGGAGCGATAGGGAGACGCGTGCTACATCCTTGGCTTCCAACAGCGCCCCCCCTCGTTCTTGTAATCATTTTGACCCCACGGGGTGAGATCTTGCGTGGAGCCCCAGATCGAGGGAGATTATCAGTGGTCTTGTATGTCTTCCATTTCCTAATAATTGCTCCCACAGTTGATTTCTTCAAACCAAGCTGCTTACCTATTGCAGATTCAGTCTTCCCAGCCTGGTGCAGGTCTACAATTTTGTTTCTGGTGTCCTTTGACAGATCTTTGGTCTTGGCAATAATGGAGTTTGGAGTGTGACTGTTTGAGGTTGTGGACAGGTGTCTTTTATACTGATAACAAGTTCAAACAGGTGCCATTAATACAGGTAACGAGTGGAGGACAGAGGAGCCTCTTAAAGAAGAAGTTACAGGTCTGTGAGAGCCAGAAATCTTGCTTGTTTGTAGGTGACCAAATACTTATTTTCCACCATAATTTGCAAATAAATTCATTAAAAATCCTACAATGTGATTTTCTGGATTTTTTTTCTCTCAATTTGTCTGTCATAGTTGACGTGTACCTATGATGAAAATTACAGGCCTCTCTCATCTTTTTAAGTGGGAGAACTTGCACAATTGGTGGCTGACTAAATACTTTTTTCCCCCACTGTATGTGTATCTGTAGATGAAGGTGCATAATTGCAGTTTATTAATGCTGTAGATAGACAATATATTGAGTTTCTTAAACAGAGGGGCAGATGGAGCCAAGTAGTTAGAGGAGGTGGCTAGTCTTGCAAATTTATTCTGTGTGATTAATAATTTGTGAACATAGGAAGCATATGTACTGGCCCAGACAATATTGCAGTAAATTAGATATGGGTAAATTTAAGCTGTACTATAGTGTTAGGAAGCAAGGCTGAAACCACTAATCTTTATGATAATAGCAACGGACTTCACTACTTTGCTGCAGACAAAGTGAATATGATCTTTCCAGGACAACTTTTCATCAACTAGAACACAGCGGAATCTAGTAGATGAAACCTGGTCCATTTCATTCCCACCAATTGAGATTATTTCTGTGTTATGGGGTTAAGGGTGGTTCGAGGTAGCCTGAGGACCACAGAGTAATCTTCCAGACCATGTAATCAATATAGTCTACCCCTCTTCTCTTTTACCTTTTATTTTTGTACAACTCAGGTTATCTGGAGTCATTCCACAGTGCCCTGCTGAAAAATACCCCAAAGCGGGGGCATTTTGGGTACACAAGCATAAGGGAGCGGACACACGGTTATAATAATAATAATATGCCATTTAGCAGACGCTTTTATCCAAAGCGACTTACAGTCATGCGTGCATAATTTTTTTTGTGTATGGGTGGTCCCGGGGTTCGAACCCACTACCTTGGCGTTACAAGCGCCGTGCTCTACCAGCTGAGCTACAGAGGACCACAATGGAGCACAACAAGATTGTGGGACAGAAACCAGCAAGGAACACTAAAAGGTATAAAATCAAGCCTACAACAGTAATGACACAACCACCTCAATCTTCTCTGCAGATTCTCAAAACACAATACAAATTCCCCTGCAAAGGGCTTCTATTGAAAATAATTATCTGTCAAAGTCAGTGGGCTGGGAGAGGATTACAGACAGTACTTTGATATGAAGAAGTGGTTTTGGGTTGTGCAGGGTTGTGCTTAGACAGTATTGTGTATGAGAGCGATTGAGATGCCATTTTCCTCACTCCCATTCACAACAATTCACACTGTGTAAGAACTGCCTTCTTTAGTAAACATACATGTAGTCCTTAAGAGTTCCTTACTAGCTATTAGAGTCTGTATTATATTCAGTTTTACTGAGACTGGACTGAGACTGTTTCTTCAATAATCCCCTAATCCACAACACATTGGTGGATGTTTCTCAATGCCACTTTTTTGGGGGTATAAAAGTTAATCAAAAGTGACATTTTATGCAAAATGATTAAGACATGATTGAGACAAAGGCCGACAGTTCGTAGGGCCATGAAGTCATGCTCAAATCCTATAAGGTCATAGCAGTCCAAGAACTATCAAGTGAAACACCAATTTGCACCAATTTTCCTTGGAAATGTTTTAAGGGTCATCAAATCAAATCAAATTTTATTTGTCACATGTGCCGAATACAACAGGTGTAGACATTACCGTGAAATGCTTACTTACAAGCCCTTAGCTAGTGAAGTTCAAAGGATGATGGTTCTTAAAAGGCATGTGGGAAATGTAGCTGGCGGACAAAGCTCTAAATCCATTCTTCAGAAAAATGTAAATACATTAGAAACTTGTGGAAACACAAGAGATTCACACAGTGCAGAATGATTTCCCAGAGAGATTCACACAGTGCAGAATGATTTCCCAGAGAGATTCACACAGTGCAGAATGATTTCCAAGAGAGATTCACACAGTGCAGAATGATTTCCCAGAGAGATTCACACAGTGCAGAATGATTTCCCAGAGAGATTCACACAATGCAGAATGATTTCCCAGAGAGATTCACACAGTGCAGAATGATTTCCCAGAGAGATTCACACAGTGCAGAATGATTTCCCAGAGAGATTCACATAGTGCAGAATGATTTCCCAATGGTCATTAATACAATCTATTTTTGTGTGTTATAATGTTTTTTTTACATTTTAGTCATTTAGCAGACGCTCTTATCCAGAGCGACTTACAGTTAGTGCATACATTATTTTTTATTTTTCATACCGGCCCACCGTGGGAATCGAACCCACAACCCTGGCGTTGCAAACGCCATGCTCTACCAACTGAGCTACATCCCTGCCGGCCATTCCCTCCCCTACCATTGACGACGCTGGGCCAATTGTGCGCCGCCCCATGGGTCTCCCAGTCGCGGCCGGCTACGACAGAGCCTGGATTCGAACCAGGATCTCTAGTGGCACAGCTAGCACTGCGATGCAGTGCCTTAGACCACTGCGCCACTCGGGAGGTACTGCTTTTACCACTGTGGTCGCATCACCATGTCATTTATCGTCCTGACCCCAACTTGATATAATCTTATTGCTATTTGGGATGGGGCATTGGTCCCGGAGTCTAGTTTTTACACTCATTTTAAGATGGAATTCAGTGAAGACTACCTCTGACTGAAATGTAAGTTTCTCTGTTCAAAAACATTTTGAGGCAAAATCCTTCAGAAAACATTGAGGCCTTATCAGTGCCCTTTTCCAGTTTACTTTGGTTTGTTTACGTCCTTGTCCTTTGTTTTGGTTCGGCCTTTCTGTCTCTCCTCCCCTGTCTCTTTCCTTCCCCTTGCTGTTGACAATGAGCTGTCACACTGTCTCTCTCGAGTCCCAGAGTTCAGCAAGGCCTGTTACGGCAATTAAGATGTCTGCTTGACACTGATTTATGGCCCAGGAAGTTTCCTAATTGTATGATGTGCCAGTTATTGCAGTCATCAGTTGCACCATTATCGAGTGTTGACTGATTGAGTCTCTCATCACTCACTGGGTTGTCATATTGGAACATTAGTGCATTACTCAAACTGCATTATCTGTTGTAACGTCACAAATGGCACCCTATTCCCTATATAGTACACTACCCTGGTCAAAAGTACTGCACTATATAGGGAATAGGGTGCCATTTGGGACGTGACTATGGCCGTGAGTATGGCCCCATTGGAGCGTTCATGCCAACCCTTCCCATTTGATCTCCATCTAAAATGAAATCACAGCCCTATTAGAAATCTCTGATTGAGAGGGCTTTGTGTTTTTTTGCTGACTGGCGGAAAAGGTTTTCAGAAAAAGTTGGGTAAACTATCTATCACAATTTGGACACAAAATAATTTTCAGTGCATCGCAGCAGATTTTCCAGAAGTGTGACATCGTCAGGAGTAATTTTCTGTGAGACATATGGTATTATTTTACATAATTACATCTTCATTGAATAAACACTGAGTGTACAAAACATTAGGAACACCTGCTCTTTCCATGACATAAACTGGCCAGGTGAACGCTATGATCCCTTATTGATGTCACTTGTTAAATCCACTTCAATCAGTGTAGATGAAGGGGAGGCGATAGATTAAAGAAGGATTTTCAAGCCTTGACACAATTGAGACATGGATTGTGTATGTGTGCCATTCAGAGGGTGAATGGGCAAGACAAAAGATTTAAGTGCCTATGAACGGGGTATGGTAGTAGGTGCCAGGTGCACCGGTTTGAGTGTGTCAAGAACTGCAACGTTGCTGGGTGTTTCACGCTCAACAGTTTCCTGTGTCTATCAAGAATGGTCCACCACCCAAAGGACATCCAGCCAACTTGACACAACTGTGGGACGCATTGGAGTCAACATGAGCCAGCTTCCCTGTGAAACACTTGATACCTTGTAGAGTCCATGCCCCGACGAATTGAAGCTGTTCTGAGGGCAAAAGGGGGTGCAACTCAATATTAGGAAGGTGTTCCTAATGTTTTGTACACTCAGTGTTTAAAGGGAAAAAACAATGGTTTAGAAAAATGGTAGTAGGATTTTAGAGTAATTTCGATGATGTGCTTTACTGTCCTAAACCTAACCGAGTCAGTAACACTGTACTACCATTTATAGCCCACTGCTATGAGAATGTGCCCATTAAATGGAACATCAAATCAGAGGGCAAGTGATCATTCATTCCGAAGTACCCAGATATTTTCCATGGTTTATTTTTATGTCTGATTTCTGTCTGAGGGCCTCAAATGATTTGCGTGATCCCCCTACAGCACTGGTTGATCCCCCTACAGCACTGGTTATTTAATCTGTTTGGTTTGGGATGAGTCCACAGACAATGTCATAATGACCTGCTGACCACAGAGCTGTCCCTGGCCCGGATCCCGAGAGGATGTATTAACAGCCATATGGTCTAAGTTAATTTGGTCTCAGCAATGAGAAGAATATACTAAGAAAAGTTGCATGGTGATTCATTTTTAAGATAACCCGCCCAAGGCAAAAGTAATTTTCACATAGAGTCTGACAATATTTCACCATCCTCCTCAGGTCCGGTCAACAATGATGCTATCACTTTTTGAGTAACAAACTTCAACATAAAATGACTTCAAGGGTCAACAGTCTGTTTTAGGTGATGCACTTCTGTCTAATCTCGGAAACACAGAACTGAACAAAAATATTGCATAATTGAGTCAGATGTTACGTGCGTCTGTCCACAAGATTGGGCGCGTTCCACAGCTAAGGTGAGGCAACGCAACAACCAATGGTTGCGTGCCACGTCATTGACTGTATCATCGACTGACAAATTGCTATAACATACAGTGGGGGAAAAAAGTATTTAGTCAGCCACCAATTGTGCAAGTTCTCCCACTTAAAAAGATGAGAGAGGCCTGTAATTGTCATCATAGGTACACGTCAAATATGACAGACAAATTGAGGGGAAAAAATCCAGAAAATCACATTGTAGGATTTTTTATGAATTTATTTGCAAATTATGGTGGAAAATAAGTATTTGGTCACCTACAAACAAGCAAGATTTCTGGCTCTCACAGACCTGTAACTTCTTCTTTAAGAGGCTCCTCTGTCCTCCACTCGTTACCTGTATTAATGGCACCTGTTTGAACTTGTTATCAGTATAAAAGACACCTGTCCACAACCTCAAACAGTCACACTCCAAACTCCACTATGGCCAAGACCAAAGAGCTGTCAAAGGACACCAGAAACAAAATTGTAGACCTGCACCAGGCTGGGAAGACTGAATCTGCAATAGGTAAGCAGCTTGGTTTGAAGAAATCAACTGTGGGAGCAATTATTAGGAAATGGAAGACATACAAGACCACTGATAATCTCCCTCGATCTGGGGCTCCACGCAAGATCTCACCCGTGGGGTCAAAATGATCACAAGAACGTTGAGCAAAATCCCAGAACCACACGGGGGGGACCTAGTGAATGACCTGCAGAGAGCTGGGACCAAAGTAACAAAGCCTACCATCAGTAACACACTACGCCGCCAGGGACTCAAATCCTGCAGTGACAGACGTGTCCCCCTGCTTAAGCCAGTACATGTCCAGGCCCGTCTGAAGTTTGCTAGAGTGCATTTGGATGATACAGAAGAGGATTGGGAGAATGTCATATGGTCAGATGAAACCAAAATATAACTTTTTGGTAAAAACTCAACTCGTCGTGTTTGGAGGACAAAGAATGCTGAGTTGCATCCAAAGAACACCATACCTACTGTGAAGCTTTGGGGCTGTTTTTCTGCAAAGGGACCAGGACGACTGATCCGTGTAAAGGAAAGAATGAATGGGGCCATGTATCGTGAGATTTTGAGTGAAAACCTCCTTCCATCAGCAAGGGCATTGAAGATGAAACGTGGCTGGGTCTTTCAGCATGACAATGATCCCAAACACACCGCCCGGGCAACGAAGGAGTGGCTTCGTAAGAAGCATTTCAAGGTCCTGGAGTGGCCTAGCCAGTCTCCAGATCTCAACCCCATAGAAAATCTTTGGAGGGAGTTGAAAGTCTGTGTTGCCCAGCGACAGCCCCAAAACTTCACTGCTTTAGAGGAGATCTGCATGGAGGAATGGGCCAAAATACCAGCAACAGTGTGTGAAAACCTTGTGAAGACTTACAGACTTATAGAGAACTTGCACAATTGGTGGCTGACTAAATACTTTTTTCCCCCACTGTATGTGGTTAGCTGATACTTAAAATACCTATCCAGGTGTTGTAAGATCTGTCAGGCGTCAGCAACGACTAAGCATAGGAACATGCCCAATAACCTCTGTCTGATGCACAACTGTCCCATTTTCTGCCTCAATAAACATGAGTATCATATCACTAACATTATCCGAGCATTAATAATGCCCTAATATAATTTTGTTTGCTTATTAACGATAGGCAGCTTAATTCAATACATTCCTTTTGGTCATTAGAGTCATATTACATCATATTAATTTCGTTCCCAGACATAAGGTTGAAGGAGACAATGCGGTACGATGTGTCCTTACCCGCTGTAGCAGAAAGTAATTTAGAGCCACTGTGCTCAAGCCTAGTGGAGGAAACAGAGGCTTAAGGTTCAATTGTTAATTTATCTCATGGGCTGTGGACTGTGTGTCAGACTACAGCTGAATCTCCTCTATCTCTCATTAAGATCTGTGAGGGAAAGAGAAAAGCCACCAGTTCTCAGGGAATACATGTATGTGTAACCCTGACCCATGACACATACTGTACAAATAAGGACTTGTACACTACGGTCAGTCACATCTCTAAGAATACTGCATTCAACACATGCATTTGTCTGCCAAGGATACTGATCTAAGGAATCTCAGTAAGATAAACTTGTTTCAACCTTGAGCAACTCAGGGTCTAGAATGTCAAATGGAACACGTTACAACGAAGTGAGCGTCTGCTAAATGACTAAAATGTAAATGTAAATGTAAAGTGGCTTTACATTCAGCTGTAGAAAGAAACATTTCTTAGATAAAGTAGGCACCAGCGGGGACACAGTGAAGCCTAGGGATATGGCATTGTTGTCCTTTAATGTGCATACCCCACAAGACAAGCCACCAAAGGTCTCTTCACAATCCCCAAGTCAAGAACAGACTATGGGAGGCGCACAGTACTACATAGAGCCACAACTACATGGAACTCTATTCCAGATCAGGTAACGGATGCAAGCAGTTGAATCAGATTTAAAAAACTGATAAAAATACACCTTATGGAACAGCGGGGACTGTGAAGAGATACACACACGCACAGGAACAGACACACATACGCATACGCACACGCACGCTAGCACACACGTACATTGTAATATTGTTGTATGGTTGTATTATCCATTTTTGTATTGTAGATATGTAGTGGTGTAATAATGTTATATGATGTACTGTTTTATCTTTTGTTTTATATGTGATGTAAGTGCCTTAATGTGTTTGGACCCCAGGATGAGTATCTGCTGCCTTGTCAGCAGCTAATGGGGATCCCTAATAAATACAAATACAAATGGCCGTCAACACCACACAAAAGTTCCCAAATGTATCCAATGGAATCCTAACCCTGGCCTCCATGGTAGAAAAAAGCATTCCATAAATGCTTGTCAACTTATAACAACAACCCCAAGGGTAACACTACATTTTAAGGGGTCCTTATTACAGTGTAATGACATATGTAATTACACTGTATCAAACATTGTTATTGTAATAACTCATAGTTACATTGTAATAACAACATGTAACTGGTGGTAATTGAAGTCTGTAATTACAGAGGTGTAACAATGAATGCTTGTTACTATGGTTGTTACAAACGGGCAAGGCTGGTAAAAAGTTGAGCATTGTATAGTGAATAGGGTGCCACTTGGGATGCAGTCTGGATCTCCTCAGCACAATTATACAGATGAGCCACTTTTTTCCCACTGTACTGTGCCTGAGGTTACAGTGAAGCCACTCACATGGGGTCCTCTGCTCCTCAGCCTCTAAGAGAGGGGCTTCCCTGCAAGGGTGAATGGGCAATGATAGATGATATGTGTAAGTCCCCTTTTGAAAGTATCATTGTAAGGATTACTCTCCTGTCTCCATAAGTTAGGCAAACATAGAGTGGTCACATAAACATGTGGCGCATAAATATCCTATACATCCTACTAGCCTCGCGTGCCAGGCTTCACGGTTCCGGATGCAGAACACACACAAGAATATGGTTGCTGCTGGCTGCGTGAGACTAACAAGATACTGTAACTTCAAATATATACAAACTGAAATATATATATATGACACTGTTTTAATACTGCTAATTAAATTTGGCAGACAACCATGTTGTATTTCACACAAGAAGCTCTCCAAATTCAATATACTCTATACAACTCACCAAGCCCTCCACTGCCATGGCAGAATAAGAGGAAGATGATAGAACATATTTGTCGCCATCTTGAGGCCTGCTCACTCTCCTACAGGGAAGTGTCAATTATACCGTTTTTACGCTCATGATAAACTGGAATGTCATGCAACTTGAGACCGTCTCAAACCAATGTAGATTTGTTGAGCACGTAAATATTGCTATACTACACATACCACTATATACCATTAAATAAGTCATTAAATGACTTTAGCCTAGTTTATACCCTACATAACCAACGCAAGAACGCTTAACAAAATGTCGATCCTGCGTTGCGGTATGAATTGCAGCACTGCACACGTCTGCGTTCTTTTGCTACGAAACGCCATTTTTACGTAGCTACTTGTAGTTATTTCATGCATAATAACGTAGGGTATAAACTAGGCTGTATGCCTTGATCACAACGACAGTGATTTTTGAGGCAAAAATAGGACGCAGCTTCATCTGCATAAGTGTGCAACAAAAGTTCAATATTCACCTTCTGCTACCATTTCTGTCAAGCCGTCTACGCATACAGTTCGACGCATACGTTCGATAAATCCAACAAATGCACCACACAGAATGCACTGCAACTGCCTTTGCAACGCTGCAAGGGAAACGCAGCGTTCCATTGGAAATGAATGTACTTCTTGTCTACCAAAATGCAATGACACTGTTGGTGGGATCGAAGCGTTAGTCCCATGTCTTCAAATGAATACCTACACACTAAAATGAAAAACACAATCAAAGTCTGCTATGCAAAAGGTATGTAAGTGATTGAAAAATGACATTTAAAAAAATTGTTCCCCAAAGCCCAAAATGGTTAAATGAAAATACATCTATAAAGTTGGTGTAGATGTAAAATCGAGGGTATGGCAGTATCAATCCCTGGTTAAAAGGGAAAAGCACCACCTTCATAGTTACAGGAGTATGAGCTGATAAGGGATCAAAAGACCCAGAAGGAATTTTGATGTTGAGTAGCCTACTACTAGTTCACCTTCCTAAATGAGTAGAAACTGTTAGAAATAGCGTAATTCAAATCTGGTATTGGAATAAGAGAAAACATAATCAAGAGATATTCAATCCAAGCTAAATTTATTATATGCAAAATGTATGTATGATAAGTATGATGGTTCGTATACGGGCTCACTGAAATACCATGCAGGGCAGACAGAGAACTGATCCATTGTTACAGGCTCTTCTTTAAATACCCTGACAGTGATAGTTCCCGCTCCTTGCTGGGCCTATCAGAGTAGAGACTGAGCGTGGTTTAGACTTAATCAGCCTATCCGTTGGCGCACAGGCTGGTCCCAGCCCCTTGGCGCTCCACTGTTGCACAATGTTGCCAGGCATAAGTTGTTATCATCACAACCTGTAGAGTCAGCACCTTTTTGCAGTACACGTCCTTGAGCGCGGTTTAACAAAAAGGCAGTGTTCGTGTATGTGAGACATTTGAGACACAAGTTGTTATCTCCCCCTACTCCCTAACAGCTCCTCACATGAATCACAGCTTGTTATGTGAAACAATTTATATCAGTACAGTACAAACCTTTTATGTTTAATCATTAATGCATTCTTTCTAAGCTAGGCATCACATCTAGATACCCACAAAACTAATAGTAGGCTAGTCCACTGGCAGCCTGGTTCAAATGTAGTAGCTTTAGGGACACTTGAGTTTTTAAAAAATTAACAAAAAAAAGAAATAAAGAGTATTGGGCCCGTTGAGGTGTCCTCCTCAGATGTAGCCTGGAAAAAGCAATTGACATGGGCTGCATGTCATCCAGGTTACCCCTCAGAGGACTCGCAGGTGACCAAGTGTTTCCAGACCTTCCGGACTCCTGGAAGAAGCCCCAGATACCCTTCCTTATCTTCCAACAATTTACCTGACAAGATAAAAACGTGTAAGACTATCAGATGGATAATTGTCTGATAAAACATATCTTTATTAATTATTTATATCTTTATACTTATTTATATAAAATTGTCCCATAGACGGGTTGGTTGTTTAGCATCAAAACCGACACGTCCGCAACTATGGGGCAAAACAGACGTGGACGGCTTAGATTGTTGACAACATATAAACTATACTTCATCTCCAAATGTTTATTGAAAACAAATCAATTTGTACAATGAGCACTTATTGTCGCTCAAATATATCATTACAGTTGTTGGTTAGCTAGCTAGCAAATGTTTGCCATATTAGTATAGACATGACATGATTCAAAACAAGACACGGTATCAATAACGAGATACAACAAGCTTGTTGTTAGCTATCTGACTCTTCAGAATCATAACACCCATCTTTCTGCCTCTGCGATGGGTGCGCATCATTTTTGTGACGTTGTCAGCCAACAAGTCTATGAGAACATTTCCTCCCAGGAATACTCACTCACAGGGGGAGAATCCAAGGTAATGTCCACCTCTGGCTGGTCTGTAGTGTCTGCAAGGGCGATTCTCACTCTGGACTGTGAACAGAATTCAAGGATGCACAATTAAACTTCAATCTCACTTCCTTTACATATTCCTATAATTATACTTATTGGTACCGATATCAAAAAGCACACGCAAATGACCATTCAAGAGTAATCTGGGCTTGTTTTATCTTTCTGGCGGTGGCATAATTCACCCCCTCAGATTCCTCCTCCTCCACATCATCCTTGCTGCAGGATTTACTGCATGAGTCCTCAAGGTCTGAGGCATCGCTGTCATATGGGGTGGGCACTGAGGCCAATGGTGGAGACAATGGAGAGCATCTCCTGATCTTCAAAGAAATCCAACATTTTCAAGGAGTGTTTCAAACACTTGACCCTCCCAAGGTCTGTGCAGCTTCGATGCCATCTTGGAATCCAAACTTGTCTCATGTCCTAAATCAGATATTTTGGCCACTTCACCGTCAACCAATCTGGTCAGCTCTGTGACCAGATCACTTATCTGAATACACTGACGCTTCTTGGCCATTTTTGGCATAGGGCATATTTTCTTGACAAGCTTCATCAGGACATCTTCTAGTAGAAGCTCCCTGATGAAGCTGGTGGAAACGGATATCACTTGTTCCACGGCTGTTCAATCTCAGTATTGATGCTGCTCTGTTCAGCCTTCTTATTCAAAGATTGACGGGTCATAATTTCTTTAAACAAGGCTGTCAATTCAAGGCTGTAGATTCCAGTTTTTCGGTGCCTTGAAGTTTGGATGGTGCATCCAATGTTCTTGTGCAGCTTGGGTACCTTGTGGCATAGTATATTTTATAGTGTTTCCTCTGTGCCATCAACTTTCTATGCACAGACAGCACCACCTGAAAGATGTCTGTTGTCTTCAGGCAGACATTGGCTTCGCTCCACCTGTTAGTCACCCACACTCACAGAGCACTAGTCAACTTGTTAGTCACGTCCTCAACTAGGATCCTGCCAGTTTAATCCTTAAGAGTCTATTGACGCACACGTGCGTCAATCTAAGTAACATAATACAAAAATCCCCATCAGAATCCGTCAATGTACGTTTTTTTGCATGGACTGCGTCGCCCTTCAGCATTTGTGGTGGAAGGACGTCGAGCTACAGCGGTGTTTGTCAGACCATGAGACATCCCGAAAATCGTTCTCACGGAAACGTCTGAAGCGTCTGACCGGTTTGGCCTACAAACTATTATGATACCTCTTTGGAAAGGGGAGAATCTCGCGATCACGATGTTGTTCTCCATTTTGATCTACAAGTGTCACGGGACTTGTCTGAAACCGGTAACGCTGATGTGCCAACTTCTGTCTGTAGTGTCTGAAGTTACTATTCGTCAAAAAGGTTATTGGAAATGTTCTTGCACCATTTCTTATGTTTCTCCTTTATCAAAAAGTTAAGAAATTAGATTATTGAAAATAAAGTTATTGGATTTGTTCTTAATTGAATGTGAATCTAGGCCCAGGTATACAACCAACTCCGGCGTGGAATGTAGACTGGGAGAGCATGCCAGATTCAATCTTACTCAAAGATTGGCCCTTCTGACCATAACGTTTGTCTCAGAGACATTGGGTACAGGGTTCTCACACAGCTGTTCAACATGGAATTTCTAGGAAGACATCACTGCTTCTTGAATAGGTGATTGATTGCTTACGGTTGTAGCGAGGGGAAGAGTACCCATGATTGTGCTTACCATCAGAGGACAAAGCTTTGCCACCAGTTCATAATGTAGCTTAAAGGTCGTTCATGGGGACCTCAAGACCCTGAAATAGCATATTCCGGGCCAGTTTGCCCACTACCCCCTCCTGTAGGCAATTAGTAGGGCTTGGGATCACTTTCCCTCCGACGCTGGTGCTGGAGGGTTTCTTGCTTCTTGTGGCCATAAATGAACTCACTTTGTGCAATACAACCCTAAATAGGCAACTCCTCCACTGCAATCTTGTGCACAACCACATCGACGCCGAAACATGGTGATGGTGGCGGATGAATGGCATGGTAATGGGCCTCAGGAACTTGTCACGGTATCGCTGTGCATTCAAATTGCCATCAATAAAATACAATTGTGTTCGTTGTCCATAGCTTATGCCTGCCCATACCATAACCCCACCATGGGCACTTTGTTCACAATGTTGACATCAGCACACCGCTCACCCACACAATGCCATACACGTAGTCTGCGGTTGTGAGGCCGGTTGGACATACTGCCAAATTCTCTAAAACGACATTGGTGGCAGCTTATTGTAGAAAAATTAACATTCAATTCTCTGGCAACAGCTTTAGTGGACATTCCTGCAGTCAGCATGCCAATTGCACGCTCACACAAAACTTGCGACATCTGTGGCATTGTGTTGTGTGACAAAACTGCAAATTTGAGTGGCCTTTTATTGTCCCCAGCACAAGGGGCACCGGTGTAATGATCATGCTGTTTAACCAGCTTCTTGATATGCCACACCTGTCAAGTAGATGGATTATCTTGGCAAAGGAGAAATGCTCTCTAACAGGGATATAAAACAATTTTTTACCTAAAATTAGAGAAATAAGCTTTTTGTGCATATGGGACAGTATTTCAGCTCATGAAACATGGGACCAACACTACATGTTGCGTTTATATTTTGGTTCAGTGTCGTTATGATGCAAGGTGATTTGTGGATCAGTCAGCAGGCAGTCGCTTGCCCCGTCGGCTGCAATGTCCAACAAGACAAATGTCAGAAGAGGTTAGGAAAACCGGTTACAACTTACGCTGGTTAGGAGAAGTAGGTTAAGGGTTAGCAAAAATTCTCAGACGAGACTCAAACATGCAACATTTGACAACACTGACATTAGCTGCATCCCTTCTAGCCATGATCCATCACACTCAACTGACCGTGGATACTCATAATTCAGTCCCAAAAAGGTGAAAACAGTCAATGAAGATACCCATGATGGCACTGCCAAATTAATAATGAACTGACAATTAAAAGTCCCCCCCCCAAATTGAACTTGAATACAAAATGATTGCCACCCCCCATCATAATAAAACACTCTTGATGTTCATTAAGACATAGGCCTATGCAATGTACACAGCTGAAAAACTGCACCCCACCAAAAAAAAGACACTCCCCTTCCCACCAAACTAGTCTTGATGGTTTTCAGCACAGGGAAATATATTTTTGCAATTATCAGGATATAATAAATGGCACATTGTGTTATTGGAGTGTCATCATGAATTAGCTAACTCTGGACAAGGAGAAGAGAGACATATAGCGGGATGGGTACTGGGTTGAATACACATTTTACCTACTGGTTTAAATTGACAAATCTGCAGAAAGTAGTGTTGCAATGAAGAGGTTCCACTATTAGGTCATGTGATAATGCACTTTTATACATCACTTAAAACTCCCATCCAAAGTCAGGTAACAAGAAACCCTGATGAAAGTGTATGTTCTGGATATACCTAAAAGTACTGTGAATTACTATAGTTGAAGCATTAGAAAAGACAGCACCTTGCATTTCCATCCACCCTCTAATAAATGGAACAGTTGATACTTCAGAGAAACTGCAGTTATTAGGAAGATGTTATTAATCATAGTTTATTAAATGGCCAAGAGGAACATGGGGAGGTCAAAACATACCAAGAGTTGATCTCCATTATAAACAAATATTTATAAACTCCAGAATTCTTTGTGCCAAACGTTTTACAGAAAACAGCATTTATGCTTTAAACAGGGAGAGAGAGAAGTTTGGTAGGTTAACATGTAAAAACACTAGTGGGTTTTACAGCCGAGAATAAAAAATAAAATAAAAAACCCATCCAATGTATTCACAGACCAAGATATGAAGGGCTTTTCAAAACCTGTTTCAAAATGACAGTGAAAGAGTCAAAAGTGCACATACAGTCAGTCCTCTGATTCTTATCCAACGTTTGGAGTCAGGTTTAGGAGGGGTGTGTGTAGGCGGGGAGGGGAGTGTGTTACGTGTTCTTCATCATCTTCCTCTTCTTCAACAGCCTCTCTCGCCAGTCATCAGGTAAAGCCTCAAAGTTGGCGTTCTTTCCAGCTTTTCCCCTGCAATCCAACAGATAAATCTGTTTCTTACTGCCTTTCACCAAAAATGTGTGTATTAGAAGCTAAAATATAAAAACCTGAAGCACGTCTCCCATCAGAAAATTGTGTGCCATCACAGTAGTTCAGCAAAGGTCTGTGAAAGTTCTCATCATACTTTAAAAGAGTCCAGTCAACAAAAACCAGCAGGTACACTAAGGAACTGTAACCACTGCTGGACGAGATCAAACAGACTTCTAATTTATATATATATATATATATCTCTATCTATCTATCTATCTATCAGAGGCTGTATGCATCAAGCGTCTCACAGCAGGAGTGCCGATGTAGGATCAGTTTAGCCTTTTAGATCATTATGAATAAGATACATGGAAAGTGACCTGATCCCAGATCAGCACGCCTACAGCGTGATTGTTGACACGGTCCAAGAAATGTGCAATTTATAAATCGGGGGGGTCTTACGTGAGTAACTGCTGCTGTTTCCACTCCTCGATGCTCCTCTTGTTGAGCTGGTCTCGGTCCTCGTCACTAGAACTAGACTGCTCCTCTTCATCCAGTTCCTTCTGGATGCTCTGCCACTTCTTCACCAGGGACGGCATCTTCGTCTTGCTCTTCTTTGACTGGACACAGCAACCAGGGATGAGGGGAATAAAGGAGAGAGTGGGCGATTGTCATTTAACAGCGTCACTGTGGTTTGATTCAACTAGGAGACGCTTTCAATTGAAAGATTTATTACATTGAATTAGTCTACTGATCTTTCACAATCCTTTCTCCTCATCAATGCATAGAACAGATCAAATTTTATTTGTCACATGCGCCGAACACAACCGGTGTAGACCTTACCGTGAAATGCTTACTTACAAGCCCTTAACCAACAATGGAGGCAAGAAAATATTTACTAAGTAAACAAAAGTAAAACATTTGTTTTAAAGAGAAAAAAAAAAAAGTTACACTAAATAACAATGAGGCTTTATACATTTACAGTGGGGGAAAAAAGTATTTAGTCAGCCACCAATTGTGCATGTTCTCCCACTTAAAAAGATGAGAGAGGCCTGTAATTTTCATCATAGGTACACGTCAACTATGACAGACAAAATGAGGAAAAAAAATCCAGAAAATCACATTGTAGGATTTTTTATGAATTTATTTGCATATTATGGTGGAAAATAAGTATTTGGTCAATAACAAAAGTTTCTCAATACTTTGTTATATACCCTTTGTTGGCAATGACACAGGTAAAACGTTTTCTGTAAGTCTTCACAAGGTTTTCACACACTGTTGCTGGTATTTTGGCCCATTCCTCCATGCAGATCTCCTCTAGAGTAGTGATGTTTTGGGGCTGTCGCTGGGCAACACGGACTTTCAACTCCCTCCAAAGATTTTCTATGGGGTTGAGATCTGGAGACTAGCTAGGCCACTCCAGGACCTTGAAATGCTTCTTACGAAGCCACTCCTTCGTTGCCCGGGCGGTGTGTTTGGGATCATTGTCATGCTGAAAGACCCAGCCACGTTTCATCTTCAATGCCCTTGCTGATGGAAGGAGGTTTTCACTCAAAATCTCACGATACATGGCCCCATTCATTCTTTCCTTTACACGGATCAGTCGTCCTGGTCCCTTTGCAGAAAAACAGCCCCAAAGCATGATGTTTCCACCCCCATGCTTCACAGTAGGTATGGTGTTCTTTGGATGCAACTCAGCATTATTTGTCCTCCAAACACGATGAGTTGAGTTTTTACCAAAAATTTATATTTTGGTTTCATCTGACCATATGACATTCTCCCAATGATCTTCTGGATCATCCAAATGCACTCTAGCAAACTTCAGACGGGCCTGGACATGTACTGCCTTAAGCAGGGGGAAACGTCTTGCACTGCAGGATTTGAGTCCCTAGCGGCGTAGTGTGTTACTGATGGTAGGCTTTGTTACTTTGGTCCCAGCTCTCTGCAGGTCATTCACTAGGTCCCCCCGTGTGGCTCTGGGATATTTGCTCACCGTTCTTGTGATCATTTTGACCCCACGGGGTGAGATCTTGCGTGGAGCCCCAGATCGAGGGAGATTATCAGTGGTCTTGTATGTCTTCCATTTCCTAATAATTGCTCCCACAGTTGATTTCTTCAAACCAAGCTGCTTACCTATTGCAGATTCAGTCTTCCCAGACTGGTGCAGGTCTACAATTTTGTTTCTGGTGTCCTTTGACAGCTCTTTGGTCTTGGCCATAGTGGAGTTTGGAGTGTGACTGTTTGATGTTGTGGACAGGTGTCTTTTATACTGATAACAAGTTCAAACAGGTGCCATTCATACAGGTAACGAGTGGAGGACAGAGGAGCCTCTTAAAGAAGAAGTTACAGGTCTGTGAGAGCCAGAAATCTTGCTTGTTTGTAGGTGACCAAATACTTATTTTCCACCATAATTTGCAAATAAATTCATTAAAAATCCTACAATGTGATTTTCTGGACAATTTTTTCTCAATTTGTCTGTCATAGTTGACGTGTACCTATGATGAAAATTACAGGCCTCTCTCATCTTTTTAAGTGGGAGAACTTGCACAATTGGTGGCTGACTAAATACTTTTTTTCCCCACTGTACATCAGTACCGAGTCAATGTGCGGGGGTACAGGTTAGTCGAGGTAATTTGTACAAGTAGGTAGGGGTAAAGTGACTATACATAGATAATAAACAGCGAGTCGCAGCAGTCAATGCAATAGTCCGGGTGGCCATTTGATTAATTGTTCAGCAGTCTTATGGCTTGGGGGTAGAAGCTGTTAAGGAGCCTTTTGGACCTAGACTTGGCACTCCGGTACCGCTTGCCGTGCGGTAGCAGAAAGAACAGTCTATGACTTGGGTGACTGGAGTCGGACAATTTTTTGGGCCTTCCTCTGACACCGCCTAGTATATAGGTCCTGGATGGCAGGTAGCTTGGCCCCAGTGATGTACCGGGCTGTACGCACTACCCTCTGTAGCGCCTTACGGTCGGATGCCGAGCAGTTGCCATACCAGGTGGTGATGCAACCGGTCAGGGCACTCTCAACGCAACTTTGAGGATCTGGGGACCCATGCCAAATCTTTTCAGTCTCCTGAGGGGGAAAAGGCGTTGTTGTGTCCTCTTCACAACTTTCTTGGTGTGATTGGACCATGGTAATTTGTTGGTGATGTGGACACCAAGGAACTTGGACAGGGAGGAGGGGACACAGGAGGGGACTAAGCACGCAATCCTGTTGAGGATCAGTGTGGCAGATGTGTTGTTGCCTACCCTTACCAACTGGGAGCGGCCCGTCAGGAAGTCCAGGATCCAGTTGCAGAAGGAGGTGTTTAGTCCCAGGGTCCTTAGCTTAGTGATGAGCTTTGTGGGCACTATGGTGATGAAAGCTGAGCTGTAGTCAATGAATGGCATTCTCACATAGGTGTTCCTTTTATCCAGGTGGGAAAGGACAGTGTGGAGTGCGATTGAGTCATCTGTGGATCTGTTGGGGCGGTATGCGAATTGGAGTGGGTCTAGAGTTTACTGGGATGATGGTGTTGATGTGAGCCATGACCAGCCTTTCAAAGCACTTCATGGCTACCGACGTGAGTGCTACGGGGCGGTAGTCATTTAGGCAGGTTACCTTCGCTTTCTTGGGCACAGGGACTATGGTGGTCTGCTTGAAACATGTAGGTATTACAGACTGTCAGGGAGAGGTTGAAAATGTCAGTGAAAACACTTGCCAGTTGGTCTGCGCATGCTCTGAGTACATGTTCTGGTAATCCGTCTGACCCCGCAGCCTTGTGAATGTTGACCTATTTAAAGGTCTTGCTCACATTGGCTATGGAGAGCGTGATCACAGTCGTCCGGAACAGCTGGTGCTCTCATGCATGCTTCAGTGTTACTTGCCTCGAAGCGAGCATAAAAAGGCATTAAGCCCGTAGGTTCGCATCACTGGGCATCTTGCGGCTGAGTTTCCCCTTGTACAGTGCATTCTGAAAGTATTCAGACCCCTTGACTTTCACATTTTGTTACATTACAGCCTTATTCAAAAATTGATAAAATTGTAAGTAAGTAAGGTGAGCGCCATCTGGTAGGGTTTCCACAGCCATAGTCAAAATTACCTAGATCGTAACAATTTACAAAAACAAGAAATTGTAGAAATAGGTGGGCTTTATGACTTTGTGGCTGTGGTTACTAGTGACGAACGGTAAGTAGGTAGCCAGGACTGCGGTAGATTGAACTGCATTGTCCCCTAGCGGTCATACGCAGAACCATATCTGGATTGTGAATTCACATCATTACGATTCTTTTTTTAAACATTTAAGCATCAAACATTTGTCACATCCCTAATTGGATATTAAAATCAAAGACACCCACCTTATCCTTCTTCAGTTTCTTGGTCTTGTCCGTGGGCAGTGTTTTAAGCCCTGTGGGGTCCAGGGCAGAGGGGGCCTGAGTGGGGGGTAGCGGGGGGTGGGTAGGGGGAGGTGGGAGAGGTGGGGCCACTGGTTCAGAAGGCAGTGGAGATGTAGCTACCGCAGACACACCCCAGTAGGCAGCTCCTGACATCACAGGTGCTGAGGACACAGGACGGAACATAAAAGTAAACTATGATCTCACTAAAACACCTATACCGTGAGACACTACGGTCCCATCTCCCAACAGAAAAATACTTAAATCACAGTAATTCAGTACAGGTCTGTGAAAGTTCTCATCATAGAGAGTCCTGCTACTTCAAAAATAATGTTAATATGAAAACCAGCAGGCTGATTGGATGACGGCGTCATGGCTTTTTACCTGCCGTGGTCTGTGTGTAGAGGATGGCGCTGCTGCCGATGGTTGCAGCCTTGGTCAGCTGACCTGCTCCTGAAGCCTTGCGTTTCTGACTCTTACCCAGGGAGGCTGAAGACTCCACAACCTGAGAGGAGAGAAAATACTGAAAAAGATAAGCTTACAGTAAAAGCCCATCTTATGCTAATGTCCAACAAAATGCTTGTTAAGCACATCTCCTATCAGATTTTTTTTTGGGTTGCAATCACATTAATTCAGTACAGGTCTGTAAAATGTATCATTTAGAGTCATGTTAACAGAAACCAGCAAGCCCACTGACTAGCACTTGACAACTGCTGGACAAGGCTGGTCACATACCTTCATGCCGACAAAGCCCGGAGGGAGTGGAGGCTCTGTTCCAGGTGCTGGAGGCTCACTGTCATCATCATCATCATCCTCCATCTCTACCTCCTCTATCTCTCCATCATCATCCAGGGGAGGAGGGGGGAGAGGGGGCGGTGACTCTGGGGGTGGAGGGGGAGGCGGGGGGGAGTCAGCAGGGGGAGGGGGCTGGTCAGGGGGAAGTGGGGGCTGAGGCACAGACCAATAGGAGGGAAGGCCAGGCTGAGGGGGGACGATGGGTGTGAAGATTGAAGCTCCTGCAATATGATAGAAAATGTATAAAAGCTGGGATTAGTTATGTACCCTTTCTTTGTCAGAGGACTAAGGTTAACCAAATACTGACTAGTTAGTAACATATGACAGTGGCGGGTTCCATAGCTCAAGACCTACTCGTTGAAAGCCAAATGCGCTAAGCTGTCCATCTCCCTTCAGATTTTCAGTCATTCAGTACAGGTCTGTGAAATTTCCTTGAGAGTCATGCAACTAGCCAACTAGTGTGGTTCAAGGCCAAGATATTCATCTGGACCTGTAGATATGGAGGCTGTAAGAGGACAGTAAAGGGTCTTGGGGACTGACCTGCGACTGCGAGCCCACCAGTGGGTACGGGCGGGGGTTTGGGTTCCTTCGCTCCTTCTTCCCGCTCTTCCTCTGCTGGGAAGTCCCACTGGGAGGCACTGGTGCGGTCGTAGGTATAGAAATACCTCCTCTGCTCTCTAGAAGGAGGGAGAACAGAGATACAAGACAGTCTCAACAGCTGGCCTCATAACTGGCTGAGTCGCAGTATACCTTGGGCAGTGGGGGGGGGAGGGGAGATATGGGACTGCCACATAGAGGGGGAATGTTGGGCTGGACAGCCAGATTAGCCATCCAGGAGAAAAGGCCAGATTAGATCGGGATGGGTGACATTGATGGGGAACCCACCTTAACGCTCTCAAAACCAAATTAATAAAACAAAACAAACAGCTTGGGTCCTGCAAAGTCAATCAAAGCAGGGTTCAGATGTTCACATAATGGTTGTTATGACAACATACACAGAACTTTTTGCCCCCCAAACATAGATGCCAGAGAGATAGGCATCTTGATTTTCAACTCAACAACCAAAGGCAAAAAACATTACACTTTATACAATATTTTTTTACATCAGCAATATCTATCAATTTTCAGTCAATCAAGGAAAAAACAGGAAACATGAAATAGAGTTGGTCTGACCTGCTGGGTCCTCGTCAACGCTCCGTCTTCGCTTTAACTG
Source organism: Coregonus clupeaformis (assembly GCF_020615455.1). Taxonomy (NCBI): domain Eukaryota; kingdom Metazoa; phylum Chordata; class Actinopteri; order Salmoniformes; family Salmonidae; genus Coregonus; species Coregonus clupeaformis. The sequence continues at coordinate 27,778,180 of NC_059217.1, read as the reverse complement.
ACGCGGTTTGTGACACTCCTCGTTTCCGGGGCGTCACTCTGTCAATCATGTCGCCCAGCAATGCATTCTGGGGCTGTAGTCCTGTAAAGTGCAAAGCTCTCGCACACAACCACCTTCCTAGCTACTGTACCTCTGTTCCACTGTCTGGACACCCAAAACAGCCTACAGAGCCCCCACCCCCAAGACAAGCGCCAGAGTCTGGGCTATGGTTGGACAGGACAGGGGGTCCTTTCTCTGGTGGTAGTGTTAGGGGATCAAGCTGCTCCCTCATCACCACTGGCAGCGCAGAGTGCCAGCATTGCATCACAGAAACCTTGAGGGTCTGTCTCCATTTCATTTAATCCACAGATTAGTTAGGATCTCCCCCATATCAGGTTAAAAAGGTGGCGACCCCAGCTCTGAGGGGGTCGTTGTCACAGGGCTTGGGGGGTGATTAGAGATGTTAAAGGTAAGGAGAGCGTACCTGTCCCAGTGGCACGACCAGCCTTTAGGGGCGGCGTTAAGTTCGTAATGTTTTATGTGCTCGGCGGCTTCCTGCAGCCTGCGGCGGAGATAGATCCCGTTCAGAGCCCCCTCCCGCCAGTCAGCGATCCGCGTCTGAGAGAAAGGAAGGGGAATAAAGGGAGGGGGGACAATGACCATTAGGCATGTACCTTTTTTTTCTAAAATGAGGAGAGGATGTTATCAAATTAATTTTTAAAAATAAACATCTCCCATCAGAACGATAACTTGCAATCACAGTTATTCAGTACAGGTCTGTGAAAGTTCTCATCATTGAGAGATGCAGCTAGCCAACTAGTGTGGTTTAAAAGCAAAGAGAATATAATCTGGACCTATAGATATAGGCTGTCACTGTAGATAAACTATGACAGATCATGGTCCTCCTACCTCAGTCTGTAACAGAAGAAGCTGGAAGTTGGAGATAGTTATCTTGTTGATCCCCAAAAACTCCATCTTGCTGGTTAAGGTGTTGGCAAGTTCTCCGATCTGAAACTGATCATTCAAAACATTTTATTAATTAGTTAGCCACCAGTTATTTTAAAATCACTCATGAGTAGGCCCATGGTTCTCATGCGGAGGCCCTACTACGAAGAGTTAAATTGGTGTGAGAGTTGATAAAGGTTCAGTACCTTGAGCTCTGGAGTTTCCACTTCCTCCTTTGGTGGCACTTTAGTAACTGTTTTGTCCCCAGTTTCCTTGTCCTCCTCTTCCCCAGCCTTCTCTGGGACTTTGGAATGTGCTGCAAAACATGCATAAGAGGACTAGTATTAAGGCTAACCCTACATGTGTATGACAGAGTTTGTCTGGGCAGCATATCAGATCTTAAGTCCTCAGGGCTTGACATTAACTGTGTTCGCTTGCAAAGGGGCAAGTAATTTTTTTTATGTATATATATATATATATATATATATATTATTATATTCTTTTTTTTACGAATAAGCAGATTATAGATTTAAACTGTATGAATGGACAAGTAAAAAAGATCACACAAAAAACACAATATCAAATACTTAGGCTACTCCGATCATAATTGGATCGGATTTAGATCAAAGTGTTCTCCGGATGCGATGTTTTGCTCACTGTCCTCCCAATCTCTGCAGAGTGTGTCGGAGTATAATAATTGTAGTCCCGCATTGACAGACATGAGCAGTCTTTCTTTTGAGATCAAAGCGAGCCTAGCCACGTTTGTACATTTGTTGATAATTGCTAGTGAGTTATTTGCCCAGTTATAGCTAATTTTGGGTCAGCAATGAAACCAATACTGCATACTCCGGTTGTAAAACAGTCTCAAGTGCTCGAAATTGGCTAGGATTCTCCACAATTCAATATTGGCCATGTAATTCTGACAAAGTAACACCTATGCTGTCAAGATCTTCCCTGAACACTGAATTATTTAACCTTACAAAATAGATAAACATCTTAGTTAGCTACCTCGCCCATCTTAGCCATTTGATTCCTGGTTCATTGAATGAGGGAATAATTTTATAAAGACATACTGTAAGTAGTTTGTTGTAATTGTATAGTGCCAGGGTGGCCAACCCTCTTCCTGGAGAGGCCAGACGAGCTACTGGGTGTGCAGGCTTTTGCGCAAGCCTTGCTCGAACATACTACATTGTAAAAAACAATAATAAAAGAAACAGCTGCTCAACGGGACCTTGATAAGCTGCCTCTGGTGTGTTTGAGCAGGGTTGGATAAAAAGCCTGCACACCCAGTAGCTCACCAGATGGAGGGTTAACGGACCACGTGTTTTATACAGTAGCCCATCAGTGCAGTATATTACTTTGTGGGGGGGGTTAAGTGCCTTGCTCAAGGCCACAAATGCAGGAGATATAATACATGGCATCAGAGACCAGCAGCCTTCCATTGTCAATACCAGTAATAATGTTATTTTGTGAAGTGGTTCCTTGACTCATACACCCATTTTAATTTACCTTTTTGGCCAATGGTGTTACCGACCAAGTGATTTGAGCTTTTGAACAAGTGAAAATAAAATGTTTAAGAAGTCCTACCTTGTCCAAAGGACAAGTGGCTAAAAAAAGTCCAGCCCTGGTCCTAGAGAAGTGTTAACATCCCAGGATGAACCACATCCGAACAATATAATAATGTAATCTGCTCAGAGTTTGTGTATCTGGACTGGATCGCACACTAACGGTTCTCCAGACACTCACCTGTGTCTGGGTCTTCCCGTGTATCTGAGCCCCTGCTGTTTGAGTCTGGGCTGGCTGCTCTGAGGAAGGCAGTCTTCCACTTGGCGTTTTTCAGAAGCAGACTACGAGGCCCGGTGGCCTCCTGACTGGCCTCAGAACAGGGGCTGGAGCCCCCCGCACTGCAATCGCCCTCTTCCAACGCCCGCAGCTCGGCCTAGGGGGCAGAGGGACAAAGAGGACAAATGCTCATGTTGGATTCATGGTAAAGGATAACTCCCGACCGGACACACTAATTCTGCACGTGTTGAATTGTCAACATCTGTCTGTGACCTTTTCAAAAGAGTCACAATATATAAACTAACTTGAAAGATGTACATGCAACATCCCTGGTTAAATAAAGGATGAATAAAACATAAGATGACCTTTTTCCTGTCCAGAGCCAGCTCCAGCTCCATGGTGTCCTCTTCCATCTCCTCTGCATCAGAGTCCTCCTCAGACTGGTTCCTGCTGCGTTGGTCCCTCAGGGGGTGTGCAGGGGTATCTGGCTCATTCAGGGGGGGAGCAGGGGACCCTGGGAGGCTATCCTCCAAGCTGTTCTCCCTCTCCTCCAGCCCTCCCACCAGCCTTTTCCTCCACCTCTCCTCCGCTTCTTTCACCGCCGCAGGGATGAGGGGACCGAGGAGAGAGGCGGCCACACCACGACGCTCCTCTTCCTCACTGGTAAGGGCCACCACACTCTCCATCACCTCCTGACAAAGAGACACACAGCGTTAGGCATAGCCACACTTTTGCCAACAAATGTGCAGGAGAGTACTTTTTTTGGGATTCACACTGAATCACTGAACACAAAAGTACTCTAATAACTCACCTTTTTTGTCTTCGATGTCAGGGCACTAACAGCAGTGGAGTGTTGTTCAGCATAGCAACCTGCACTCTGAGTAGCGCCGTTGCCGTTGACTGTCGAGCTACTGGGGATGAAATAGAAAACAGGTCCAATCTAAAACTAAGTAGAAACACATTCCAGAGTCATGCTGTGGCGTAGGAAACCACTTGTGTATGACTAACATTTGTGTATTATGTTGTACCGTCCATTAACACCTCACCTGTCTGCGTACTGCTGCAGGCCCTGCACCTGGTGGGCCAGGTAGTAATTAACACCTCACCTGTCTGCGTACTGCTGCAGGCCCTGCACCTGGTGGGCCAGGTAGTAATTAACACCTCACCTGTCTGCGTACTGCTGCAGGCCCTGCACCTGGTGGGCCAGGTAGTAATTAACACCTCACCTGTCTGCGTACTGCTGCAGGCCCTGCACCTGGTGGGCCAGGTAGTAATTAACACCTCACCTGTCTGCGTACTGCTGCAGGCCCTGCACCTGGTGGGCCAGGTAGTAATTAACACCTCACCTGTCTGCGTACTGCTGCAGGCCCTGCACCTGGTGGGCCAGGTAGTAAGGCAGCTGCCAGGCCACTTCGTTGGTCTGAGTGTTCCAGTAGTAGTAACAACCTGTGTTGTCATCCCACACCTCCTGCCAGTCCCCCATCTCCAATCCTCCCACTGGTGGACAGGAAACAAATAAGGAACTCTAGATCAGCAGAACCGCACACTTCACACGTCATAAAACAATGGCCATCTGCTACTTTTTAGGTAAGTTCTGCACAAATGTATGAAATACAATAAAACCGGTCACCTCCAGCGAGTGAAGTATGGGTATCATACTGGAAGTCCACCCCAGTACTCTCCAGCTCTGTCCCCATCTCAGAGGCATGTTGCTGGGCTTTGGGTTCTGGACGTGGTGGGGTGGGGGCTGGGGCCGACCGATCCCCTGTGGGCTCCTCTGAGCCCGGCTGTGTAGTGATGGCGTCAATTTCCTATTTGGGGGTGAGACAGTTAAAGTTTGTTGAAGGACACCACTTGTCTAAATACTTTTTTAAAGCAGGGAAATAAAGGCCAACACGTGGCAATCACGTGTATAGCATTCTAAGACAACTACGAAAAGAGTGAAAAACAAATTCGGGCTGACCCCATTTAGTAGACTGGTCGATAGGCTGTTGAGCGACAGATTTTAGTCGAGCAGTCGCAATTATATAAACATTTTAATGGCAGACGAGACACCCGTCTGATTCGCACCTGACAGTGGACTAATCCATTGCGGAGGCTGCGGGGATGGCACAGTCCATCACTCTAGACAGGCATCGGTGACGTAAGGCACGCGTGCCGCGAAGGTATTTGCCTTGGCATACCAAGTAATTTCATAAAAATAGACAAAAAGTGAAATTGCATTGGTTTTCCATAAATGGCTACTGCTTTGGACCAGACACAGTGATATAATATTCCTTAGGCCTACAGTATGTGTGAAAATAACGCGTCTTAGGTATAATTTTTAAATGTTGAGTGAAGGGAAGCATGGCTTGCACAAGGCGCGTCTCTCTACAGAAGGCACTTTCTCGCCAACTCATAAGCATTAATTGTTTCATAACTTAATTGTGTGAATCGTTTGCCCTTTGTTTAGTGTATCATTCACCGTTACGTAGATCACCAGTAGTACATTTACAGTTAATTCCCATCATTTCTAATCTGTTTACAGCTATTTCTGTTAATGCATTCAATATATTATCGTCCATTACCGTTCTCATTGTCGGAGTGGACAAATTGTTTGCAGAGCTCACAACCTATGCTACACCTGTGAGAAACAAGTTTCGATTGATTTAATTCACGAGTTGTCAATGTGGTTATTGTATTGTTTGGAGCGCTCCTGTCAATGTTGAGTAAGTAATAGTAGGCCTAGGCTACATGGCCCGCACGCAAATGTATGAAATGTGCTCATTTGGGGATGTCTGATAGTATTTCTGACCGTCTTAACTCACCACTACTAATGACCCATGGAGCTTCTCAAAGTAATCCCTCTTCACCTCAAAAAGCAAGTAAACTACGTGTTTTTACATCCATTGGGAACAATAGTCTTTCCAGCTCTCTCCCTTTCGATAGCCACTGAGCTTCTGCGTGAAATGGTAAAATGTCATGCTCTGATCCAGTGGAAACGTAATTATTACAGAACAAAAATGTAAAACGCAACATACAACAATTTAACGGAGTTACAGTTCACATTTTAGATAACTAAGCTTTTTGTGCGTATGGAACATTTCTGGGGTATTTTATTTCAGCTCATGAAACCAACACTTTACATGTTGCATTTATATATCTGATTTATAGGATTTTTAAAAATATTTTTATCAGGATATTTTCTACCTGCAATGTTTATGTGTTAGCTTTATGTAGGCTATTTTTACATACAGTGAGGGAAATAAGTATTTGACCCCTCTGCAAAACATGACTTAGTACTTGTGTGCAAACCTGGTGGCCAACTACAAGAAATGTCTAACCTCTGATTGCCAACAAGGGTTTTGCCACCATCTCAGGAGGGATTTTGTTCCACTCCTCTTTGCAGATCTTCTCCAAGTCATTAAGGTTTCGAGGCTGACGTTTGGCAACTCGAACCTTCAGCTCCCTCCACAGATGTTCTATGGGATTAAGGTCTGGAGACTGGCTAGGCCACTCCAGGACCTTAATGAGCTTCTTCTTGAGCCACTCCTTTGTTGCCTTGGCCATGTGTTTTGGGTCATTGTCATGCTGGAATACCCATCCATGACCCATTTTCAATGCCCTGGCTGAGGGAATGAGGTTCTCACCCAAGATTTGACGGTACATGGCCCCGTCCATCGTCCCTTTAATGCGGTGAAGTTGTCCTGTCCCCTTAGCAGAAAAACACCCCCAAAGCATAATGTTTCCACCTCCATGTTTGACGGTGGGGATGGTGTTCTTGGGGTCATAGGCAGCATTCCTCCTCCTCCAAACACGGCGAGTTGAGTTGATGCCAAAGAGCTCCATTTTGGTCTCATCTGACCACAACACTTTCACCCAGTTCTCCTCTGAATCATTCAGATGTTCATTGGCAAACTTCAGACGGGCCTTTATATGTGCCTTCTTGAGCAGGGGGACCTTGCGGGCGCTGCAGGATTTCAGTCCTTCACGGCGTAGTGTGTTACCAATTGTTTTCTTGGTGACTATGGTCCCAGCTGCCTTGAGATCATTGACAAGATCCTCCCGTGTAGTTCTGGGCTGATTCCTCACCATTCTCATGATCATTGCAACTCCACGAGGTGAGATCTTGCATGGAGCCCCAGGCCGAGGGAGATTGACAGTTATTTTGTGTTTCTTCCATTTGCGAATAATCGCACCAACTGTTGTCACCTTCTCACCAAGCTGCTTGGCGATGGTCTTGTAGCCCATTCCAGCCTTGTGTAGGTCTACAATCTTGTCCCTGACATCCTTGGAGAGCTCTTTGGTCGTGGCCATTTGAAATCTGATTGATTGATTGCTTCTGTGGACAGGTGTCTTTTATACAGGTAACAAAATGAGATTAGGAGCACTCCCTTTAAGAGTGTGCTCCTAATCTCAGCTCGTTACCTGTATAAAAGACACCTGGGAGCCAGAAATCTTTCTGATTGAGAGGGGGTCAAATAATTATTTCCCTCATTAAAATGCAAATCAATTTATAACATTTTTGCCATGCGTTTTTCTGGATTTTTTTGTTGTTATTTTGTCGCTCACTGTTCAAATAAACCTACCATTAAAATGATAGACTGATAATTTCTTTGTCAGTGGGCAAACGTACAAAATCAGCAGGGGATCAAATACTTTTTTCCCTCACCGTAGTTGGCAATAACAAAAATAAGTTATTATAATTGAAATTAAAACAGTTCCACAAAAATGTGCATAAAATCATAACTGGCACGCAGATCGGTAGAAATAGTAAGAAATTGTAAATTGGCACTCCACATGGAAAAAGGTTGCCGACCCCTGGTGTAGCATATTACCGGCAACTTCAGGCGCGTAATGGCAGAATCTGCAAAGGCCAGCAGGAGGAGGGTAATGAACAGGTTCTGGTCATCTTGATCTGGCTCCCGCGAGTCATTTGTGTGTATTAATTATTTCAAACAGTGTGCTTAAAACAAACAAGCTCGGTGCATATAGTTGATTTTATTAAAACACATAGGGTGTGTCTATATGGAAAAATTGAAGTGAAAAAATGTGCGATTGGTCACAAGAACCGATGACTGTCGACCCAAAACAAATGTGGGGGTCGGGAACAGCCCTAACAGAAATACAGTATTGATATACTCACGGCCATGAAATTGGCGAGTATGTCTGCAGACTGGTGTTGGGTTCTGACGGTGGGGGGCTGGAAGTCAGCATCCTCTTCTTCATCACTGTCCTCATAGGCCCCCAGGAGGGACAGACCCTCTGAGGAGAAACGCACAAACAAGAGTTGCTGGTCAGGTAATGTACATAGGCAACCATGCTTGTGTGCACGCGATTAGTAAACAGGACCGAAGACGTCTTTTGTTACCTCCCCCAGCTAATGCATAGGCTTGAGCTCAGCAGGATGACAGTCTTATGGCAGGAGACCCGGGTTTGAACCAAATTCACACAAGCAGAGATATGCCAAGACACACACACCACAATATGGCATACAGTGCCTTCAGAAAGTATTCATACCCCTTGACTTATTCCACAGCGTATTAGAGCCTGAATTCAAAATGGATTAAATACACACCCCATAATGACAGTGAATTTTTTTTTGCACATTTCTTGAAAATGAAATACATGCATCTAATTTACATAAGTATTCACACCTTCTACTTTGTAGAAGCACCTTTGGTGGCGATTACAGCTGTGAGTTTTTTGGGGGTAAGTCTAAGAGCTTTGCACACCTGGATTGTACAAAGCATGCCCATTATTCTTTATAAAATTCTTCAAGCTCTGTCAAGTTGATTGTTGATCTTTGCTAGACAGCCATTTAAGTCTTGACATACATTTTCAAGCAGATTTAAGTTAAAACTGTAAGTAGGGCACTCAGGAACATTCAATGTCATTTTGGTAATGAACTCCAGTGTAGATTTCTCCTTGTGTTTCTGGTTATTGTCCTGCTGAAAGGTGAATTGCAAAGCAGACAACCAGGTTTTTCTCTATTCCGTTTATTTTTATCCTAACAATCGCCCTTGTCCTTGCTGATGACAAGCATACCCATAACATGATGCATCCACCACCATGCTTGAAAATATGAAGAGTGGTACTCTGATGTGTTGGATTTGCCCCAAACATTGTATTCAGGACATAAAGTGAATTTCATTGCCACATTGTGGTCTAAGGCACTGCATTGCAGTGCTAGCTGTGCCACTACAGATCCTGGTTCGAATCCAGGCTCTGTTGTAGCCGGCCGCGACCGGGAGACCCATGGGGCGGCGCACAATTGGCCCAGCGTCGTCCAGGGTAGGGAATGGCCGGCAGGGATGTAGCTCAGTTGGTAGGGCATGGCGTTTGCAACGCCAGGGTTGTGGGTTCGATTCCCACGGGGGGGGCAGTATGAAATACAAAAATGTATAGTCGCTCTGGATAAGAGCGTCTGCTAAATGACTAAAAAATAATACTTTTAGGTTAGTATTGTGGAGTAACTACAATGTTGACTCATCCTCACTTCTATCACATCCATTAAACTAACGGATTTAAAGTCAGTCACCATTTGCTTCATTGTGAAATCCATGAGCGGTTTCCTTCCTCTCCGGCAAACTGAGTTAGGAAGGATGCCTGTATCTTTGTAGTGACTGGGTGTACAGATACACCATCCAACGTGTAATTAATAACATCACCATGCTCAAAGGGATATTAAAAGTCAGCTTTTTTATTTTAACCCATTTACCAATAGTTGATCTTCACGAGGCATTGGAAAACCTCCCTGGTCTTTGTGGTTGAATCAGTGTTTGAAATTCACTGCTCGACTGAGAGACCATACAGATAATTGTATGTGTGGGGTACAGAGATGAGGTAGTCATTCAAAAATCATGTTAAACACTTATTGCACACAGTGAGTTCATGCAAATTATGACGTGACTTGTTAAGCACATTTTTACTCCTGAACTTATTTAGGCTTGCCATAACAAAGGGGTTGAATACTTATTGACTCAAAACATTTCAGCGTTTCATTTTCTATTCCACTTTGACATTATGGGGTTTTGTGTGTAGGCCAGTGACAAAAGCTCTATTTAATCAATTTTATATTCAGGCTGTAACAACAAAACGTGGAAAAAGTCAAGGGATGTGCATAATTTCTGATCTTACCTGTGGCCTTAACGGGCATCCTCATTTCTGTGGTTACTTCTCTTGGGAAACTGTATTCATCAGAGTTACCCTCCTGTTCGTCTGCAAAACACGCATAATTGCAATTGTTAAAGTGGCTGAATAATGATCATTTAACTAGCTAACGTTAGGTATGTGGTCTGGATTGAGCAGAGGGCTCAGTAGTGCGAGTCTAGCTACCATTGATAGGCATAGCTAGTTGTATAAATTGTCATCGTGCTAGTTCGCTGGTTTATGCAGCGTTTGTTCACGAAATCAGACAACAGGCCGCACGCGACTACAACTCGCTCTTTGCGCAGTATGTTAGCCTACTAACAGTCACGTTAGCTGGCTAGGCTACCTAGCTAGTTAACACTTTAGAACCCGCGAAACACCCACAAATCAATAAACAGCGTTGCCTACATTGCGTCTGAACTAGTTATTTAAATATAGTGAACAAGTAAAACAATAACATTAATTTCTGGAACATAACGTTACATTTTGAACGACTGGCTAGCTAAGCTACATCACCGGCTAGGCCAGTTAACTAGCTTCTCCAATGTGTGATCAGCGAAAAATGGGCCCGATTTTGAACGAATCATCCACCGACCGTAAACTAAAACATAAAATATGATGGTGTCTTCATGTTTTTACCTTCGGATACTGAACCTAAAGAGTCTTCTCTTCCACAGACGGTCCCGCTTCGAGGTGGGAAAAGCTGTAGTATTGTTCTGCGTCCTCCTGTTCCTGTGCGAGTTTTCTTTCCCATCGCTGGTCTCACTGAGGTATATGGTTGCAGCGCCAATGCACTAGCCCAAGGAGCCAACGTCGTTGCTGATTGTACCGTTGAAAAAAGAGAGAAACTATCCACAACACATCCGGTGTCAAAGGGAGTGGGTATTTGTACAAAATAAACATCTTTGTATCTTGTATATTTAACCTATAAAATCACAGTTCCAATGCTGTTTTATAAGACCTGTTTTTGTGTATTTATTATATTTATATTGCATGTGTATAGGGAACATTACATTTACATTTTAGTCATTTAGCAGACGCTCTTATCCAGAGCGACTTACAGGAGCAATTAGGGTTAAGTGCCTTGCTCAAGGGCACATTTACGTCATTTAGCAGACGCTCTTATCCAGAGCGACTACAGATTGGTGCATTCACCCTATAGCCAGTGGGATAACCACTTTACAATTATATTTTTTTGGGGGGTAGAAGGATTACTTTATCCTATCCCAGGTGTTCCTTAAAGAGGTGGGGTTTCAAATGTCTCCGGAAGGTGGTGAGTGACTCCGCTGTCCTGGCGTCGTGAGGGAGCTTGTTCCACCATTGGGGTGCCAGAGCAGCGAACAGCTTTGACTGGGCTGAGCGGGAACTATGCTTCCGCAGAGGAAGGGGAGCCAGCAGGCCAGAGGTGGATGAACGCAATGCCCTCGGCTGGGTGTAGGGACTGATCAGAGCCTGAAGGTACGGAGGTGCCGTTCCCCTCACTGCTCCATAGGCAAGCACCATGGTCTTGTAACGGATGCGAGCTTCAACTGGAAGCCAGTGGAGTGTGCGGAGGAGGGGGGTGACGTGAGGGAACATCAATGAGGGAAGATGACATAAGGAAGTCCTGTAGGCGTTAGTAGAAGATTATATCCATTTAATTTGTGAACATTTGATTGCATTAAAGTAGTAGACTCAAAATTAAGTACATTCATATGTTTGCTACTATTCACTCTCAGGTAGCACAATATTCCACTTGTGTGTCATTTCTATAGCTAGTGTCATACCGCTGTTTTTTGTAAATTTTTATTATAGATAAGAAGCTCCTGTGATAATATTAAAAGCCATTAAAAGCCTTTAAATCAAATATACGGCCCTATCTGTCAGATAACCTAAATTATGCATAACTCTGGATGAAAGGTGCATAGCTTGACTTTAACCATCCATCATCGATATTAATCACCTCACAGAAACAAGCCTTGGCAGGTAGGGACAGTATTTCATATGCTGGAGAAATGTGGAAAATTAGGTAGGTCTATGTAAAGTCATTAGTCAACTGAAAGCTAAAAAGTGTCTCAACACTGCCTCTGTGAATTATAATAGCCTATGACGACATTATCTGTATTAAATATTTTCATGAAAATAATACCTACTCACAATACTATATAGTTCATACAGTGCATTCGGAAAGTATTCAGACCACTTGACTTTTTCCACATTTTGTTACGTTATAGCCTTATTCTAAAATTGATAAAATCATTTTTTCCCCTCATCAATCTACACACAATACCCCATAATGACAAAGCAAAAACAGGTTTGTAGAAATGTTTGCTGAATTAATCAAAATAAAAAACAGAAATACCTTATTTAATAAGTATTCAGAACCTTTGCTATGAGACTCGAAATTGAGCTTATGTGCATCCTGTTTCGATTGATCATCCTTGAGATGTTTCTACATCTTGTGGTCCTCTGTAGCTCAATTGGTAGAGCATGGCGCTGGTAACGCCAGGGTAGTGGGTTCGATCCCCGGGACCACCCATACGTAAAAATGTATGCACACATGTCTGTAAGTCACTTTGGATAAAAGCGTCTGCTAAATGGCATATTATTATTATATCTTGATTGGAGTCCACCTGTGGTAAATTCAATTGATATCGGCATGATTTGGAAAGGCACACACCTGCCTATATAAGGTCCCACAGTTGACAGTGCATGTCAAAACAAAAACCAAGCCATGAGGTCGAAGGAATTGTCTGTAGAGCTCCGAGACAGGATTGTGTCGAGGCACAGATCTGGGGAAGGGTACTAAAAAAATGTCTGCAGTATTGAAGGTCCCCAAGAACACAGTGGACTCCCTCATTCTTAAATGGAAGAAGTTTGGAACCACCAATACTCTTCCTGGAGCTGGCCAAACTGAGCAATCGGGGGAGAAGGGCCTTGGTCAGGGAGGTGACCAAGAAACCGATGGTCACTCTGACAGAGCTCCAGAATTCCTCTGTGGAGATGGGAGAACCTTCCAGAAGGACAACCATCTCTGCAGTACTCCACCAATCAGGCCTTTATGGTAGAGTGGCCAGACGGTAGCCACTCCTCAGTAAAAGGCACATGACAGCCCGCTTGGCGTTTGCCAAAAGGCACCTAAAGGACAGACCATGAGAAACAAGATTCACTGGTCTGATGAAACCAAGATTGAACTCTTTGGCCTGAATGCCAAGTGTCACGTCTGGAGGAAACCTGGCACCACCCCTACGGTGAAGCATAGTGGTGGCAGCACCACACTGTGGGGATGTTTTTCAGCGGCAGGGACTGGGAGACTAGTCAGGATCGAGGGAAACAGATAACAACCCTAAGCACACAGCAGAGTGGCTTGGGGACAAGTCTCTGAATGTCCTTGAGTGGCCCAGCCAGAGCCCAGACTTGAACCCGATCTAACAGCTCTGGGGAGACCTGAAAATAGCTGTGCAGCAACGCTCCCCATCCAACCTGACAGAGCTTGAGGATCTGCAGAGAAGAATTTGAGAAACTCCCCAAATACAGGCGTGCCAAGCTTGTAGCATCATACCCAAGAAGACTCAAGGCTGTAATCGCTGCCAAAGGTGCTTCAACAAAGTACTGAGTAAAGGGTCTAAATACTTATGTACATGTGATATTTCAGTTTATTTTTAATACATTTGTAAAAATGCTTTGTCATTATGGGGTATGGTGTGTAGATTGATGAAGGGGAAAAATACCATTTTAATCCATTTTAGAATAATGCTGTAACAAAATGTGGAAAAAGTCAAGGTCTGAATACTTTCCAAATGCACTGTACAGTCCCCAGCAAAGGTTTATGAATAGTCACCTGGCAGAATTTCCTTCCCACTGGGCACAAACTGGTTGAATCAACATTGTGTCAATGTAATTTGTCAATGTATTGTGATGTGGAATCTACATGGAAAATACATTGTTTTGAGTGTTGTTTTGAGGTTGAAATTTCAACCACAGGATTATGTCATTACATTTTTTTTGTATAAAACATGTTGAATTTGTACCATTGAAACAATGTCCGCTCTTCAATTGTATATCCACTATCAGAAAAAAAACAATATGCTGGGCAGCACCTCCTACTGGAGAGTTGACCTATCTACAACAGCTATTAATTTGGTCTCCCATCCAGGTTTTTTTAACCAGGCCCAGTCCTGCTTAGCTTTGATATTTCACACTGACGACTACCGATGTGCTATCGTGAGAATGATTTATTGATGGATCTCTAAATAATTAAATATATTCACTGTTGCTATCAAAGTCATTCTAAAGGGTAACCATACTTTATAAGTCATATCATCAATGATACTATTTAGGCATATATAGCATTTGCTAAGTCAACAGCTATTGTTTCAATTCAACCCAGGGTTCAACAAAAAATAGACAATACAAGCTTTGGTTGATTTCAATTTTAATCTACAAGTTAATCAATATGTTGGATTCACGTCTCCATCTAAACCAAAAATCTAAGTTAAAGAATAGGACTCAATTAAATCAAACTTTATTTAAAGTGCATTTAAAGTTTTAAATGTAGTCCTATTATTTAACTTTGATTATTAACTTGTAGACAGACTGGAATTAAAGTCAGACTAATTCAGTGGCACAAAAGATACATAAATCTCGTTCAAATATTATTTGGTTGCGTTGACAACCAAACACAATTATATATCACTTTTGCAATACAGTAAATAGCCTATTAATTTGTCGACAAGTTATCAAATGATATGTTGGATTCACATCTCCAACTAAACCAAAAATTAAATGTCAAGAATATGATTAAGCCAGTGGCTCAGATGGAACTATGCAAGCATTATAGATATCCTTTAAATGTTTATATTTGTTTGCGTTGTCAACCAAACACAATTCAACATTACTTTTGTAATACAGTAAATAGCCTAAAGTTAAGGCTATCTTACAAACTAATGTAATAGTATTTATTCAACCTTAAAATGACTAACACATCCATGGCCACATTTTGAGGTTAACCTACTGTAACTATAAATGTATTCTTATGTAATCATAGAAAGCTTGTTCAAGATGCAAAGATCGCAGGTCTGTGGAGATCTTCACAAATGCTAAAATAATCTGCGCAGAATCTCTAACAGCACTGATCACTTGCAATATGTACTTTTAATGAAGCACAGTGATAACACATTGTTGTTATATAAATACAAAAGATCTGACATTGTATTACCATTTTAACTTTGTTGTGCTTTTTAAATGGTTGAAGGTGCTGTGATAACACATTTAGATGACAACTAAACAGAAAATCGGACATTGTTTTTCCATTGGAATTTGGTTGTGCTTTCAGATGGTTGAAAGCATAGTGATAACACATTGGGAATTCAACAAACTTCTGTCTGTCTTTTTGAGTGGGTGAATAAAGGTCTCAACCAAATATTACCCCAATTTCCATGCTGAAATGATGTGGTGTGCCCAGTGGGTCATGTCTCCAGAAATTCATTGAATTGGAAAATCACCTGTAAAATGAACTGAAAACGAGCAAAATAAAATCATTCAAGTCTGCAGACAGTGATGTAAAAGTAGAGAACTTCATATCAGATTCCTCCTGGTGCTCTTCGTGAGGTCCAAGTTTCATCATGATGGAAAACCAATCGTAACAGCTTATTATTTGTCATCTGTGTTTAGGTCCATATCATTGGCCTGACCATATTTGGAACCCAACACCATCAGGCCTGGCTGCTTGTGTGCCAAGAAAAAGGCCGTTCTCCAGTAAGTGCTCCACTTGACTGGCATCCTGTTCTCCAGCCTAGCCACAGTTCAAGGTCAGATGCTTCCACAACCCTTTTCAAGTAGTGAGTCCAGTTGTCCCTCGGAGGCAAGCCCCTTCACCTCAGTCGGAGTCTCACACACTTTCGACCCATCCTCACCATCCTCTTCATCATCCGAGCTGTCCGCCCAGCGTCCAACCCTCCTGACCCCCTCCCCGACCACAGGTGCGTTCACACAGGGGTTGTGGTCGTAGATTACCAGTTTCAACCCCTGCAAGTGGGACAGACCGGGAAAGCGGCGGATTTTGTTGCGGTCCACATCGATCACGGCCAGAAAGTGCATGGCAAGCAACACTGGCGGGAACTCACACAGCTGGTTCCCGGCTAGCCAGATACTCCTCAGCTCCTCCAACCCACCGAGTTCCATGGGCAGTTTGCTTATCTGGTTGTACCCCAGATGGAGGGTCTTGAGGTTGGGGAGGTCGCAGACTACACTGGGGAACTCAGTGAAACAGTTGGTCTCCAACCACAGGGTATTAAGTTCTTTCAGCTCGCCCAGCTCCCGGGGGAGGCACCAGAGCTGGTTGTTGCCCAGATACAGGATGTTAAGCTGAGGTAGCTGACACACAGCCGCAGGCAGCTCCTCGAAACAGTTGAAGTCTAGAGCTAAGAGCTGCAACTTCCTCAGGCCCTGCAAGTCTGCAGGTAGGGTGCTCAGGTTGTTGCCACTCAGGTAGAGCTTGACCAGCTCATTGAACAGGCAGGCAGCCATAGGAAGACGACGCAGCTGCAGTTTGCTCAGGTCTAGTGTCCGATCGAGAGGCATCTCCTTCAGGTCGCCCACCAGGAAACGCTGGCAGCGCTCGGATGGGATGAAGGCCACAGCGCCACGTATGACGTTCCCCATCATGAGCAGCCTGAGTCTTCCTGATGCTGCCCTACACTCACTCTGGTTCAGCCGCAGAGCTGAGGGGGGAGTTAGGAGCTCATGGAAGAAAGTCCAGGACAGTCCATTCTCTAACTTTCATGATTACTCAGCAGTAGAAGCTGTCAAGTCTGATGCCATTTTACAAAAAAACTACAAGAATAACACATGAAATATGACTAGATGACTGAAACACTTACAACTTGACTGAAACCCAGAAAGGCAATTCCAATGTCAAACTACCAGTCCATGCATGTTGTGACCCCCACAAAGCTGGAGATTATACTTGACGGTCTCTATAAAAAAACACCTACTTTAGAGAGTCATGCTGATTGAGGGGATCCTTCTCACAATAAGACTTCCAAATTATGCTTGCCAGCTTTCCCCCAAATAGTGGTATGTCAGTGTTGTATCCCACCTAGTGAGTGTGTTGCCGATATTCCCAGACCCTTGCACAGACCTCTGTTGGCTCGCTCTCTGTCTGTCTGTGGCTCTGAGCTTTGCCTAGGCTCTTAAGCAGTAGCAAATGACGAGCTGCTCACTCCTCCCCATTTGTGCTTAATGACTTTCCCCCTCTTCATAACGTGAGAGAGCAAGGGGGGGGTCTATGTTCTGCAGAACAGAATGTAGTCAGTTGATAAGCATATAAGAGGTGTTAAGTGATCAAAGAGCACGGGATGTCATCTACATTCCGTCCGTCTACGAGCCATCACACAGCCTGGGAGCCATGCCTTTATCATCACCACACAAGTGGCCTTTCACTCTTAAATAATGTGCAGAATTTGTGACTGTTAGCAGAGGCTGTCATGTTTCTGAACTATGGCACAGAGTTGCAAACAGCCGTGTGAGAGAGCCAGAGAGTGTTTTGGTCAAACTGGAAAAGCATTAAATCATCGGGTGGTTTGACATGTTTGCTGCATGGAGTGGAAAATGAAGTAACAGCCTCCAAAAAAAGTAAAGAGGCATATCAGGGGGATGTAAATGCCAGAGTGGCTTGGGCTTTGTCAACCCCAAGTTAAGGAGTCCTGTCTGCTTCGCTCACACGTTGACTTGGTGTGAGCTGTGAGTGTGTGAGGGCTATGGACACCTATCCACAGCTGGTGGCTGGGGTTAATGAGCTTCTGGGAAGTTTACAGTATGCAGTCTTTCTGTTTCAGTTCCTTTTAAAGAAGATTAAAGTGGGATAGAATCAGTGCAGAACCAGACTGCATAGGGGAGAGTGGGATAACTTGAGCCATTTTATACATTCAGCATCACTCTGTCAAGGGAAACATAGTTTTCTTTCTAACAAAGATATCTACATATATTTCAGGATGTTGTATTTCCCTGGAAATAATCAGAATTCATGTAAACATTACAGTTTTGAAAACATAGCTTGTTCAAAAAAAGTGGTCTCTTTTCACAACTTACCCCGGGTATGGGGTAAGTTGAGACGCGAGACAGGGTAAGTTAAGCCGCCTACAAATGTATGTACTGAATTAAATATTACCACTACCTTTATAAACCATATCTATCTTTATTTCCCAAACACAATTCAACACAATCAAAATCGCTTTTTTGTATTTTAATCCTTTTAAGTATCTTTTTTTTTTAAACACTTTTAACATAGGCCCTGTTGTTACCTCATATCCCAGCAATAATTCCTTGCATTACGCCTTGGAAGAAAACACTTCAATTTGCTCAACTTGCCATTGGCTCAACCATTTGCTCAACTTACCCCATGGCCATTGGCTCAACTTACCCAAAGGCAAACATTTTGACTATATTAGCCCACACAGCTACAATGACGCACTTTTATGCTAGGTTTAGGACCTCATTTTGAAACTTATAGACACCCCAACTGATGTATAGAACGATCTTAAAATGATCTACTTTGGTTTAGGTACAAGCATCATGAAATCTGTTTTTTGGAACTAACTTGCTTACCACTTTTTCCATGTGGTTTCTTCCTTCACAGACTCCATGAAATGATTACCTCTTCCTAAATATTTTGTGAAATGATACATTTTGTGTATTGTGTCCTAGAAACAAGGATGGATGGGGGTCATGAAATGGTGGAAACGGATGCAATGTGTGATTTTGTTGGCGCGAGTGGAGTTGATGAGAATGATAAGTGGACAACGGTGAGAAAGAAGAATGGAAAGAAAAGGTCTACAGTTGGAAATGAAGATCCATTTATTGTTGGAGTGTTTCACCAGCAAGGATGGTTTTTTTGGGTGACCCGTTCGTGATCTCAAAGATGGTAAAGGACACATTGGGAAAAGTGGAGTCGGTCAGGGTGATCAGAAGCGGTATGTTTCCTGTGTGTCAAGAGAACAGAAAGAGAGCGCTGTCGCTCTACAAACTATTATCGTATGATGTGAAAAGCTATGATTTTCAGAGTAGGGCACCGATTAAAGGTGTCATCTCTGACGTCTCGTTGGACATTGAGGTTTCGTGTATTAGGGAGAACATGCCTGGAGTGGTAGACGCACGTCGTTTAACCCCAATGATTGACGGAAAGAAGGACGAAAGCCTATCGGTTTTGCTGTCGTTTTTGATTAAGTTTTTCTGCCGACTCATGTAAAATTTGGGAACGTGAGATATGCAGTGAAGAACGTATGTACAAAAGTCGCTTCAGTGGTATAATTGTAAAACGTGGCAAGTATTTGTTGTTGTTGTTGTTGAAGGGTCGGAGGAAGCACAGTGCTGTAATTGTAATGGGAATCACACTCCTGAGTGCCCTGATAGGGTAAAAGCAGTTGCAGTAGCTAGGATCAGGGCTATCCAGCAGGTCTCCTATGTGTAGGCAGTGCAAATAGCGGAAGGAGCAAGTGGAGATAAGATGAGAGTGGATGCCACTCAGTGAATGTCATTCATCAGAGGGATCCTGGGATACTAACAGTAAAGAAGGTAGACTTTGTTGTGTTTATCGCGCAAGTGATAAATTATACTGGACAAACTAATAAAAAATTAAAGAAACTAGAAATCATTGTGAAGGTGGCATAAATATTTTGGGATCTTCAGGACATCACGTCCGAAACGCGACAGGGAATACTGAATGAAGAGGTTCCACCTATCTCAGGCTCCTGAACCTGTGTAGGGATCTGAGAAGACATTTGAATCAGAATGAAGGAGTAAAGTTATTATTTTTGTTCACCCTTTTTTGTTCATTATTTATGCATTAAAGTTGATCAGTTTTCACCCAACCAGTAGGTGGGGGCATGCACCTCTAACACTGTTTGCTGACTGCCATAATACCATAGAAGAAGAAGAAGAAGAAGAAGAAGAAGAAGAAGAAGAAGAAGAAGAAGAAGAAGAAGAAGAAGAAGAAGAAGAAGAAAAGGGACTTCACTTTGTCTCAACTTACCCCACTCTCCCCTACTGTAGAGTGAATTTGAGCTTGTTTTTGGTCACATATGTGACTTAATCTGTTCTCACTGTACCATGTGCATGGGAACCATTTTCAACTACATAACCATGTTACGTAATTCTCTGCAATCTAGAAGGTGGTATGGTATCATCTGCTGTTTCGTTAGTACACTCTGAAGTGTGACTTTCCTAAGTTATCTCCTGCACCTTCATTAGGGGCTATTTTCCAACCAGATAAAGGGCAGGAATTTAATTTCCCTTATCAGACCTGGGGGGCAGACTGTGCTCTGACAGACTGTTTTTAGCTCCAGCCCTCCTCTCTAGGCAGCACATTACTCTTCATCTGGTGGCTTCTGACAGGCAGAAATACGTTACCGACTGATGAGGGAGAAAATGTGGGCAATATGGTGGTCCCTCCATAGAATGTCATACTGTAGATAGATTGGAGAGGACAACCTCTTTTATCCAACATGCTCTGTTAACAAATGAAATGATACAATGTGTTATGCATAACACATAGAACAATGGAATGATGGAGAACAATAAGAATCCTTGCAGATGCTTTAAAATGTTAGAAATAGACATACGGTTTTTGAATCCTTATTGACATTCATTAGTGAAGGTGATTCGTAGCTAGTGAGTGACATACTGTCTCAATATGATATGGTGATACAATAGGATATCATGTATAGCAGGGTTCCCCAAATGTAAGCAAGGTTTGTGTTTAGTAAAGTATTATATCCGTTTGGGCTTCTTGCAGTCAATTTGCAGTCTACAAATTATTTGAAATTATGTTCTGGCCCCATGTAAGGTGGGGAGTCGACTCCAAAATAATCGATTCCTCGACTCCTTGCCCGTCGACTCGCATTTCTGGGTGTCAAGCTTGACTCCTCGACTCCTAAGATTCCGTTTTTTTGCAACGGAGGAAACGATTTGCCATAGTCTACTTCGAGAACACAAACTATCGCATCTTTCACAGCCAATGGTGTAGTGGAGCGTATACGCGGGTATACGCTGTATAGCCACTTATTTTTCAGTGGGCATTGCATATACTCACTTCTTCATCCCGACTGATACGTAACAAAGTCGTGTGGTAGAGGTATACACCATATCAATTAATAAGGCTGATGGAACAGATCGGAATGTTTAGCTTAAAATGTTGATAAACTATTATTTATAAAAAATGTAGGTGCAGCAATGTACACACCGTACGGCAATAAGGCCTACGAGTGAACGTTCCAAAATGCAATTTCCAGAAAACACCGTTCTGAAATGCGCACCGCACATGCAAGCGGTTTCATGGACAGAGATGGAAATATCCGTTAGAAAGAGGAATGATTTAAAGATGCAACAACTATCATGGGTTGTTAATATGATTCGGATAATGCCTTTGGCTGCTAGACAATGAAATAAAGTTGAAAGAAAACCAATAGAACAGGAAACGCATATTAGTACGTCTGTATGAAAATAATTGCCACCACGTTTCTATGGTGGGTAAGACATGCCTCATAATATGAAGTAAAACGTCCAGGTTCCAAACAATTAAGGAACAGGAAAAATATAGCGATGCTAATGATAGGCCTAACCGTCTTCTGGTAGATGGAAAGGCTTTCTCAAAAACCTTCTCTATTAAATGTCAACTAGCTACAAAGTCGTCCATGCCTACCTTTCAGAATGGTATCATGATGATTATTTGCATATCCAAAGGCCATTTATTTTGCAGACTCCATCTCATGTGCTACAGAAACACAGCTGATCAAACAATAGTGCTAGGTGACTGCACACTTGAATTAAAGGGTAACTACTCTAAAAAAATCAAAATGTATTAGATTTTTCCCAGACCTGTGGTAGAAGCATTGTTATGGAATTAGAACATACATTTTTTTTCTTTTTCTGGTTAAAAAAGTGTCACTTTGAGAACGAAAACCTGAAAAATTGGGGGAAATCTGAAACCTGTGAATTTCTGAATTAGTTGATCTGTTTCAATAGTAGGCCTACTGTTATTCTACTGCACAGTACAGCTTGGGTTGGCCTGACTGTGAAAGACCAATATGGGATTTATTATTTTCGGTCATTCAGAGTGTATGTCACTATTTCTCATTGAACTTGAAATGTCTCGCGCAAGTTCAGTAAAGTAGGGGCTATTAACGATACGCTGAGCTATTCTACACACAACAGACCGAAGACCAAACACACACTAAGCGAAGGGAAACAGTGAGGGAGAGGGAGGATCGGAGCAGGCAGACAGACAGACAGTCAGAACCGTGCCCATAGGCATCTTGGTAATCTGTAGCAATGTATTGTCTAGCAACGCCTCGTAAATTCAACAAAAGTATATTCAAGTATATATTAGACTATCAATGAGTATGGTTAAGCTATTCTTAGAGTCAGTGAATTGAAGTTGAACATCGCCAAATGCATCAGTTTAATTAGGCCTAAATGTGCAATAAAAAGTATTGTGCCTATGGATTATTTAATTGAACCCTGGATGGCTATTGGTGCATTGTTATTAGGAAGGACGTCTACCGTGGATCATTAAAATAATGATTATGATCACACTTCCTCAATGTAAATATTATGGGGAGACCTATACATTTGCCAGCCAAGCAAGAGTTATCAGTGTAGCCTATTATCCTCTAGACATGACGTTGAAATATTTTCACGCCTACAATAAAAACCTCCAGTCAATTAAATCTGAAAAATATATATATATATATATATATATATATATATATATGAATTACAGGGGGCAGTTTTGAAAAAACGAATCCTGTGTGAATCGTATTCTGGAATAATGCACATGCTTGGATAATAATTACAAAACCAACGTCTCTAGTAATACCCGTCCGAATAGGGCTATAATATGGCAAATAATAGGCTTATCAGCGTAGAGTGCACCGCATCATCCCATGGGATCTGTCAAGGCTGAACACAGCAGAAATATCAATGAAATAGTCTAGTTCCTACACATCACCTTCTATATTCAAACAAAATAGGCCTTTTATAGGCTAAATTGATGAGCAAATGGGCAGCATCATGCTCATGTCAGTCCTCTAGAACGCTAATGTAGTCTTCCTAGTAGGACTGCAATAATGAGGTGGTATGTACCTGTATGCGCATCCGTTTCAGCGCTTTTTGGGAGTCGAGCAAGAGTCGACTCCTTTCGACTCCAGCCACAGGAGTCGGAGTCGAGTCCAAAAATCCTGGAGTCGTGCACCACTAGCCCCCTGACCATCCACTCAAGAAAAGATCGGCCCGCGGCCGAATCTAGTTGATGATCCCTGATGTATAGGCTACTACGGTGATATCATATCACTTATGCCTGGGTTCATTGCCTCTGTGTTTTGAAAATAATATAAATGGGAGTGGCTTATTATCATTTTTGCATGTGTTTACCTACTGAGTTTGTTGATGCGCTGATCATTTTCTACTGATAGTGAGTTCACCCAATAATATGTAACTAGAAAAACTATATTGCATACTATTCAAATACATACTGTAGTGTATTAGCCACTTTGTAGACACAGAAGTAGAACATTCATAATTTCTGTGCGGAAATGGTTAGGAGGTTGTAGAGAGGTCAGAGGGTAAAGGCTATTCACCCAGGATTCTCGATTGTGGAATACTGAATACACAGCCATCTTGGATCTAGCTACGAGGAGAAGGGAAATTAATGCGGTGAGGTTTTTTCAGTATTTTCCCCTCAAATATAAACCCGTTTGGTCCGACTCAAATCGTCACATCACAACACATTCATCTTTGTAGTCCTTGTCATTCGGTTTGGTGTGTTTTGGACGGGGTGGGCAGATTTTAATTCGAAAGGTGTTCTGCGCTCTGTTTTTGTCTGTGGCTCCTAGCGTAAATTGAGACCGAGAGGTACTGGGAACTGGATAGGAGACAAAACAGGCCCAACCTGCACGTCGCTACCTATAGGCAAGCAGACTGCCTGACAAGGGTTGTTGAATTGGAGGGATTTAGCTAGCTAGTTTAGTGATGCTTGTTGTTGAACCGGCTGTGAATTTGGAACAAACTGTTATTATAACTAATCAGACTCACGCTGTATTGTTAGTTAACGTTAGCCACAACATGCTTTACGGAAAGTTTGGTGTAGAGAATAATAACTGAACCTTATAGTGGCACCTGAGCAGAAGCTTGTTGAATTGTTCTTAGGCAACGCTGCAGTGATGCACTGTATGTTGACCAATGCATAATCACACACCAGCATGATAACAGTGAGTGGAAAATCAACAACAGTATAAAGGCGATTGTAAATGTGTTTTGTAAGGCACACTGTATACACCCGTACTTGACTTGGGCAGGAGCTGAGTAGCACCTCATATTTTCTACTGCTTGAGCTCCTGTTCCTCTTATACGGTAGTATAATAGCTCAAAACTACTGTGGAGCTCCTGCACCTAAATATAAACAGTGCAGGCACCCAAAATGAGTACTGGAACCTATTTAATTCCAAGTCAAGCACTGGTATGCACACATTGCGCAAGGTGTGGGCGTGTTGTCTGGTAGTGAGATGTGATGTGGGACCAGTTTAAACTGAAAGTGTAGTAGACCATAGTCATAGGACTAACACTACTGCGTGGTTTTGTGTTTCACTCCTGTCCTGTCCATGATCGTTTTTTAAATCTGATATGAACAGTGTTGTGAACCATGCTTGTCCACAGTCTCAATTTCTATGGACTGTTGAGGAATTGAGATATGAAAACCTGTTCCTTCATCCCACTCTCTGCAGGTGACAAACGGCATGTTCAGTGCTACGAGAAAGAAGTTTGTAGAAGGGGTGGAAAGCGACTACCCTGATGAGAACATGTACTACAGCCAGCCGTCCATGTACCCACATCGGTCGGACAAAGACGTAAGTGCTCTGTCTGCTCGATCGCACATCCCTGCTACAGCTCCCTTTGAACTTGAAGTAAGTAAATAGTTTTCCAAATCTTTCTATAATGTAAATCTGTTTATGGTTATTTTTCATATTTAGGGAGATTTAGGCTACTTCATCATCCTATATGCCCATAACTTTGCCTTAGCATTGATGTTGTTATTATTATCCTTTAAATTGAATACCCCAATTACTTTGTAATTACAGTGTAACGTGATTTGTAAAGAATGATATACGAACTGCCCTAATGTGCAATTATGTGTTATTGATAAAGGTGTTGTCATCTGTTGGTATTCTTGTTTCCAGTCTTTCCCTCTCTCTTTATGTGGTTTATCTCTCGTTCTCCTCCAGATGCTCTCGTCTCCCTCACCGTCGTCATCAGGTCAACTGTCCCAGCTTGGGGCCAGTTTATATGGCCCACAGAGTAAGCTGGCTGCATCTGTTCAATTTCATTTCTGTCTGTGGTTTTCAGGGTCTTTCCTACTAAGGCTGTAATACATTTAGGTCTGTAACAATTTTATAGTCAAGTCATACCTGGAGCTATTTGATCTACTAGAATAATTACCCTATAAATGTATCCGATAAATATACCCAATTCAAAACAGACTTCAACACTTTTCCCTTAGACACTTCTTGTTTATCTCGAAAGATTGCTATGAGAAATATCCAATCTTTTGGTCACTTTGGAATTTGATAAGAGTTCCATGTTGACTGTTTCTATTTCTCCTGTTGCAGGTGCACTAGGCTTCTCAATAAGGGGCATGGGCAACAACACGCCTCAGTTAAACCGCAGCTTAACGCAAGGCACTCCGCTACCGAGCCATATCACCCCCACCACTGGGGTACCCACCATGTCCCTCCATACCCCACCCTCGCCAAGCAGGTGTGTGTAAGGTGGAGATGCTGGAGAGAGAGATATTCTGGAGACAGAGAGACCACATAAGCCAATGTGTTGAAATGCCATGGAATCATTATTCTGCTGTTTAGTTAGTTAGTTAGTTAGACAGTCAGTTCAGTTCAGTAGTTCCAGAGCAGGACAGGACATTATTAGTAAAATAATCACCTGGCTTCATATCAACCCATTCTGTTCACCCATTAGTCTAACTCTAACACGTGATGTCTCCTCCACAGGGGGATCCTGCCGATGAACTCGAGGAACCTGCTGAATCACTCCCAGGTGGGCCAGGGCATCGGGATGGGCAGTGGCAGGACCAACAGCATGGGCAGCCCCAACCGCAGCCCCCCCAGCATCATCTGTATGCCCAAACAGCAGCCTGCACGGCAGCCCTTCACCATCAACAGGTACACAGTCTGGCTGGCCATACAACTGAAACATCTGCTGTTCTCAACTCTCTGTATAAAAGTCTAACTCATCAATAGTTTTTTTGTGATGATTGAAAATAGATATAAAGGTGATCCAGTTGGAGGCTAAAGTTGTCCTCTGTATTTCTGTAGCATGTCGGGATTTGGGATGAACCGGAACCAGGCGTTTGGGATGAACAACTCGTTATCAAGCAACATCTTCAATGGCACAGGTTAGTAGTGTGTCTCTACAAAATAACCAACTATCTGATGTTTTTATAACATCCACTTACCTATCCATTCACACACACTATAAGACACTGTCAGCATGAAGAGTAACACCATTTTACCCATATGGCTTTCTTACAAGTCTTTAACCTACCCCTCACAGACGGCAGTGAAAACGTGACGGGGCTAGACCTGTCTGACTTCCCTGCGTTAGCAGACAGGAGTCGGAGGGAAGGAAGCGGAAACCCAACGCCGCTACTTAACCCACTAGCTGGAAGGGCCCCCTATGGTAAGAACTTTTAATAGTGCACCAGTAAGGGTTTATAATAGTGGACTAGACTAGGAGGGTTACCCATTGTAAGGGCTCAGTGTAGTGCACTAGAAAGAAGGGCTCCCTGTAAGAAGGACTCATTGTAATGCACTAGGCTTGGATGCTAAGGGCACTTGGCAGTGCACATGTAAAAGCATCACTGACTCATCAAATTACTGTGGGCCAGTCAGTACTGCTAGACATATTCTCAATGTAAATACTCAGCCCACTTCAGTCTCTTTTCAAATATAAACTGTGGCGAGTTGTGATGAAAAAGGGAAAGGCCTTCTCCAATGGTGTGTGTGTATATAACCCAAGGCTAAACTTCTTTCTCATTGTGGTGATTTATTTAAGAAGCCTCTTCTCTTCATCTCATGACCTCATCAGTTGGCATGGTGACGAAGCCATCGAACGAGCCGACGCAGGATTTCTCCATCCACAACGAGGACTTCCCTGCACTGCCTGGTCCCAACTACAAGGACCCCACGTTGAGCAACGACGACAGCAAAACTGTGAGTCAAACAGACAGACAGGCTGCCTTTAGCCTGGTTGTCAGTCTGTTTTCCTTGGTCGTTGTCATGCCAAACATGGATAAAGCTGAAACGGACAGGCAACTAGACAAGGCCTCCTTATGTTGAGCAACAACAGCTACTGCATATTCAAGTCTTTCACCATAGAATTAGTAGAGTGGACATCCTATATTCAACGCAATGTTCCATGATGGCATGTGGCTTATAGATGTAATAAAAATAAGATGATTATTAATTCATTCGTTTTTTTGCTTTGTGCAGAACCTAAACTCTACAGGCAAGAGCACGTCCAGTGGAGACGGGCCTAAGTTCCCCGGAGACAAGACGAGCTCAGCACAGAACAACAGCCAGAAGAAAGGGATCCAGGTGTTACCTGACGGTGAGCCCTCTCAACCAATCACACCTCTCTGTCTCAACCTGGGTACCTCAGTGGGTTTTGACATGGTTCCTGCATGACCGTTGGCCAATGGTATGGTCCACATTTGCGTTAGCTGGACGGAAAGCTCTACTTGGTTATTTTTTTCCCTCACTGTGGATTTTCCCACCTCTGTAGGGCGGGTGACGAACATTCCCGGGGGAATGGTGACGGACCAGTTTGGGATGATTGGCTTGCTGACGTTTATCCGAGCAGCGGAGACGGATCCGGGCATGGTGCATTTGGCACTGGGGAGTGACCTCACAACGCTGGGACTCAACCTCAACTCTCCAGAGTAAGACGGTTGCTCTGTCTGAACATTAGGTTGAGGGCTACAGAAGTCAAAATCAGTGTTTTGTCAGATGTTTTTATTCATCTAAAGTAATTTTTTTATTCATCTTAAGTTAAGTCTATGTTGAGAGTAACATCTCCCCACCTCTCCTGACAGAAACCTGTACCCCAAGTTTGCTTCCCCCTGGGCATCGGCACCGTGTCGACCTCAAGACATTGGTAAGACATTACACTGACCGTACACGCACACAAACCGCACTGAGCCTGTTGGTGATCTGGTGCCTCCTCTCTTTCAGACTTCCACGTCCCGTCTGAGTACTTAACCAACATCCACATAAGGGACAAGGTAGGTGATGAATCAGTAATCCCCTTTCAAGTGGTATTGAACCTCCCGAGTGGCGCAGTGGTCTAAGGCACTGCATTGCAGTGCTAGCTGTGCCACTAGAGATCCTGGTTCGAATCCAGGCTCTGTTGTAGCCGGCCGCGACCGGGAGACCCATGGAGCGGCGCACAATTGGCCCAGCGTCGTCCAGGGTAGGGGAGGGAATGGCCGGCAGGGATGTAGCTCAGTTGGTAGAGCATGGCGTTTGCAATGCCAGGGTTGTGGGTTCGATTCCCACGGGGGGTATGAAAAAAAAATATATAATAATGTATGCACTCACTAACTGTAAGTCGCTCTGGATAAGAGCGTCTCTGCTAAATGACTAAAATGTAAATGTAAGAAAGTGCAATGTCATAATTGGATAAACAAATGATTGTGTTGATAAAGATATCTCTCCTCCTCTTCCTCAGCTGGCAGCTATTAAACTGGCGCGGTACGGTGAAGACCTGCTGTTCTATCTGTACTACATGAACGGAGGAGACCTGCTACAGCTCCTGGCAGCGGTAGAGCTGTAAGTGCTGTAGGATCACTACAGAAGGCACTTTCACTTAGGCACTCTCTAGAGAGGTGTCTTTGAACATGGATCATATCTAAATAAGACTAATAAGATTTAATTAGCACACCTTAACTTCCCAGGATCACCTTTTTGGTTTCTTTCAGTAGTTGTCCATAGTTTCTATATGTTGTTATCAAGGAGTTATTTGGCCTTTTTTTCTTTACTGACTCACTGTGCGTTAATGGCATCTCTCTCTCTCTCCTGGCTGTGTCTGGTGTTGGTGCAGGTTTAACCGGGACTGGCGGTACCACAAGGAGGAGCGGGTGTGGATCACGCGGGCGCCGGGCATGGAGCCCACACTAAAGACCAACACCTACGAGAGGGGGACCTACTACTTCTTTGATTGTCTTAACTGGAGGAAGGTAGCCAAGGTAAAGGTATTGGCTTTAGTATCTGCTACCCTCAATCAATACAGTTAACATGAAGAGAAAGTGCTGTGTGTGCTATTTAGATTTACGTGTTTGGCTTGAGTTGTGAATCTCCTTTGATGGAGTTATGTGGAAGTATTTTTTTAGGAACTTGTACGTGTTTAACGTTGGTTCAAGATAGTCCTTCTGTATCTCTCTGTTACTGGTGATGTCTGTCACACTGAGTTATCAGCTCTTGATATTAATGATCAGTAGCCTCACTCAGGCAATATAAACTCAACAGGGATCTTCCGTCTCCATTGCTGATTATATTTTCTCTATCCCTCCAGGAGTTCCACCTGGAGTACGAAAAGCTAGAAGAGAGGCCCCACGTCCCGTCTACCTTCAACTACAACCCAGCTCAGCAGGCATTCTGAGGCCCAGCCCAGTACAGTCCCAGGGGGACCGCTGTCTCTGCATGCCTTCCTCCCTGCCTGAGGAGGAGGGTGCGCTGCAGCCCAGGCATCCATCCTGGTTTTTATTCCTTGAGGATCTGGCTAAAATGACTTCAGAGGAGGCGCTCACCACCGCGTAAGGGTGGGGAAAACTGAGCCCTGCCTTTCCCAAATGATGTGCTGCCCAAACACCTCCACTTGTTCTGTTTTTATTCCTTTAGTTTCCTAATTTTGGTTTTGTTTTTGAGCAGGGTCTGTGTTTTGTTTACGTCTCTGAATCAGAAGCCTGTTTGGTCCAAGGTAGGAAAACTGACGATACCGACACACTTTACAGTGACAGAACAAGAGTTATGCCTCATTTCCCCCCCCCAAAGTGTTAAGAACCGAGAAAGGTGGGGAAGGCTAAGCCAACAAGTACCATCCCACACATGAGAACGAAAGGGCGGAAGAAATGCAATGTTCATTGTTGCACTATTTAGTAATAAAAGAACACAAAGATTGTTTGTGCTTTTTTTATGTGAAAACACTCCCTCATGTTTTGTTTTGGAAAGATAAGTAGCCTGTCTCCACATCTCTCTCCACTTCTTTCTTTCCATCTCTCCTCTTGTACATTCCTTTATTTCTCCACCGACCCCACATCCCTTTCTTTCTTTCTTTCTTTCTTTCCTTTTGACTGGTATTTTCTGTCTGGCTTCAATATACAAATCAGAGACCGTTTTAGTGAAGGGTTGTTAGATTACCTACCCAGCTTCATTGTTCCAGAGCGAGCGAAACACTTTCCTGTGTTTGTTACGATTTTGTAAACATGTACATTTAAAAAAAAACATTTTGAACATCACATGAATAAAGATATGTATGTACGAATGTGTATATATTATATATATATATGTATGTGTGTATATATATATATATATATATATATATATATATATATATATATATATATATATGACATCTATTTTGGAGAAAAAATTTGCCCTGCCTTGTACCTCGTCTTTAGGAGGTCAGCATGGAGTACAATATGTAGATAAAACAGGACATTTCTGGATCTGCTGGACAGGGCATCACACTCGGCACTGTGGGCACTTACGAAGAAATACAAATTAAAAAGACAAACAAGGAAAGGCCTGATTCTCAGGAAAAACAAGGACATCCACCCCCAAAGTCCAAAGCAAGAGGACAGACGGACACATTTCAATCACAGCTGTTTAAACAGCAGCATTTCATAGGAAAAGGAAAACTGAATAATAATTTGAAGGAAAAAAATTAATACAGACCAATCTTGTATTTTCTGACGTTCAAAGCTTTTCTTTTTAATAAAGCAAAAAAGGCTTTCCTGAACTACTGTTGTGTGGAGTCTGGTTTCTGAGGGAAGTGGGGGGGGGGGCATTCTTAATGAGAACCAAACACATTTGACACTGAATTTACACAGTGTACAAAACATTAAGAACACCTTCCTAATATTGAGTTGCACCCCCCATTTTGCCCTCAGAACAGCCTCAATTCGTCGGGGCATGGATTCTGCAAGGTGTCGAAAGCGTTCCACAGGAATGCTTCCCACAGTTGTGTCAAGTTGGCTGGATGTCATTTGGGTGGTGGACCATTCTTGATAGTGGGTTTGATCCCCGGGACCACCCATACGTCAAATTTATGCACACATGACTGTAAGTCGCTTTGGATAAAAGCGTCTGCTAAATGGCATATTATTATTATTATTATTATTATACACATGGCAAACTGTTGAGCGTGAAAAACCTAGCAGCATTGCAGTTCTTGACACAAACTAGTGCGCCTGGCACCTACTACCATACCCCGTTCAAAGGCACTCAAATATTTTGCTCATTCACCCTCTGAATGGCACACATACACAATCCATGTCTGAAGTCTTAAAAATCCTGCATCTACACTGATTGAAGTGGGTTTAACAAGTGACATCAATAACATTTACATCATTTAGTAGACGCTTTTATCCAGAGTGACTTACAGGAGCAATTAGGGTTAACTGCCTTGCTCACGGGCACATTGACAGAGCCTTAACAGCTTGGGGATTCAAACCAGCAATCTTTGAGTTACTGGCCCAATGCATGGAAAGTGTTCCTAATGATTTGTCCACTTAGTGTATATGAAATGATTTCCGACTTTCAGTGGTCCTCTGAGTTGTATCTGTATTATCTGTGTATAACCAGTGTATTACTGACCTGCTGATACAGACAGGACCATCTCTGGGCCAGTGGTGTGGAAGGAAGGAGTAGGGAGGGTTGGAATATGTAGGACTAATACAGGTCTAGGATGATAATAGATCATGTGATGTGATTATCACAAAATAGAGGATATTTCTTGAAGTCATAATTGGTTTGTGATTAGTGCCTGTGCCTAATGAAGAATTACACAAGTAAACACAACCTCGGTTAACCCAGAACTAAAATCTTGTGTAATTTGGTCAGATGCAGTGTCCCCGCGAGAGATTAGTAAACACACAATGCATTTCTTTAGAAATCTATTTTATTACTATGACATTGTATCTGTAAGTATACAATACACTAATCATGGTTAATATACACAAATGCCTTGTATTTACTACAGGTTAATCAACACAAACAAGACATTGGAATTACGATGCCAAGCTGACGGCTGAAATGAACCAACCTGGGTATCAAACCAACCCACTCACCTACTTCTCTCTCCTACAGTTAGGATTAGGGTCACAGTTCTCCCCAAAAGTCCTTCCTCACCCCAACCCTGTCACTCTCAATGGCTGCGTTTACACAGGCAGCCAAATTCAGATTTTTAAAAACGAATTGTTATTTGACCAATCACATTAAATCAGATATTTTTCAGAACTAGTCTGATTGGTCAAAAGACACTCAGAACTGGTCCCTTCGATTCTAGCTATCACTTCACAGCTACCATTTCATTAACAACGTTTTTTCTCTCTTAAGTGTAGCTCAGTTGGTAGAGCATGGCGCTTGCAACGCCAGGGTTGTGGGTTCGATTCCCACTGGGGGCCAGTATGAAAAAATTTATGCACTCACTAACTGTAAGTCGCTCTGGATAAGAGTGTCTGCTAAATGACTAAAATGTAAATGTTAAGTAACTCGTCTTCACTCAATAATAAAATCAAAGCACATTTTTAGTGGACAGACACCTGTAGGCATGTCATTGAACCAAAAACAAAGCCTAAGGGATCAACCTTGGCTACATTTCTCTATTCGATGTGCACTTATGGTCTAGGGCCCTGTGTTTTGGGCTATCATCAGTAGTGTAAAGTACTTAAGTAAAAATACTTTAAAGTACTACTTACTGTAAGTCGTTCTTTTTGGGTATCTGTACTTTACTATTTCTATTTTTAAATACTTCCTAAAGAAAAGAATGTACTTTTTACACCATACATTTTCCCTGACACCCAAAAGTACACTTTACATTGTGAATGCTTAGCAGGACAGTAAAATTGTCCAATTCACGCACTTATCAATAAAACATCCCTGGTCATCTTACTGCCTCTGATCTGGCGGACTCACTAAACACACATGCTTCGTTTGTAAACGATGTCTGAGTGTTGGAGTGTGCCTCTGGCTTGCTTACTATAAGGAATTTGAAATTATTCATAATTTTACTTTTGATACTTAAGTATATTTAAAACCAAATACTTTTACTCAAGTAGTATTTTACTTGGTGACTTTCACTTTTACTTGAGTCATTTTCTATTAAGGTATTTTTACTTTTACTCAAGTATGACAATTGGGTACTTTTCCACCACTGGCTGTCATGTCACATGACCTAGATTTGAACCTTTATTTGAAGCCTTTTACAGAAATGAGAATGACACCAAAAATGAAAACAACGGTCTGAGGATGGTGCTGGACCAATTGACATAAAAAGAAAAGGGGCCAGTTTGACAAAAAAGCTTTAAATAAAGGTTAAAATCCAGGTCATGTTACATGATTGCCCAAAACACAGGGCCCTATGACATCATGACTTGGCATGTTCAACCAGTATTTTATGTCTAGAAACATACACAATATGAGTCATCATTGAACAATCAAAAAGGCACCCTGGCCTGAATTTAAAGAAAATCACAATGGCAAGGAGTGAAATCCAATAGAATTTCATATAAACATAAAATGTCTACCTTGGCATTTCAACTCAAGTCATGTCTGTCTTTGCACTTTGAAAACATTCATGAAGTCAAATGTGATGCACACACATCATCATAATATTCTATGGAGACACTACAGAGAATCCAGCTACCACAACAAATCACTCTTCTCTTCTGCAAGAACATCCGATTATTGTGTGTTCATTCATTGTGATGCTCAACATTACACGGACACAGGCTATGATGTCAGCACTGCAGAAGAGGTAGCAGATAAATGTTAGGATTAAGACGTGAGTTTCAGCATTATGTCTGAGAACCAAAAGTGGAAAGTAACATGTACACACAGATACAAATCCATCAATCAACGTAATTGATTACACATCATCTCCCCGATATCGGAGTCATTAATTACAGAGCTGCTGATTTGATCATATCTCTGGCCTGTTGTGCCACTGGACATCTAGTCTATTCAGGCTGAGTAAACAGTCTGCTGACATATCTCGCTGTCTCTCTCTCTCTCATTATTTATTTATTATAACCAATCAAATGTAGCCACAGAAAATAAATAACATTTTGCCTGACATTCACTACTCATCCCCCAAAATAAATGATAAGAAGCAGTCCAGTTAAAAGCTACAAAGTAGCTAATCAGAGAAAGAGACAGACAACAGAGAGAAGAGCGTGTGCTTGAGCGATTGAGAAAGAGATACCATTTTATTAATGATGCGACACCTCCATGGGGACATAATCATGAGATGCTTTGCAGACATGAGACCAGAATCACATGAAGCAAATCATTACTAGAACCCTCTCTGCCTCTCTCACCAGAGCCTCCCAGGACCCATCTAGAACACAAATGCCCAGCAGTTCAGGGGCAAAGAATGGATCTTTCTCCATCATTGTCCCGTTTCCTGCTAAGGGGGGCTTCCATGTCTCTAGGAACACACTCCAGTCTTCTACTTTCACTCTTATATCACAGGACATGACAGTAGTCTTCTGCCCGTTTTTCCCCCACCTTATCCTCCTCTCCATCCAGTGGCGTGCCCCTGTGCTCCAGATTAGTCCCAGCACTGATATTTGAACTCTGACCTATGAAGTCATGAGTGTCCCTTAGAAGTCTTTTAGAAGTTCAGAGCCATCTGTACAGGTGGGCACTGCTTTGGCAGCCACTTCTGAAAGACAGAAATAAAGACGGTCATTTTTACATAACATTATTCCACAAGATTTAAAGCTTTCCCCATTAGCTGATGGCATAACATCAGCTAATCTTCCTGTAAAGTGCTTTGGTACTCTCCATAAAGACACTATGCAAAACACAACTTGCACAACCATCATTACATGAATTGAAAATGTATTTCTACATCTCTCCTCCACAAAATATAGATTGGAGAACTATTTGCTGAGGAATGTGGCTGTTTTCTTTTTCTTGATCGTTTTTTCTGCTGTATTTTAATTTGTTTTTGCACTGATCTGATTTTGTCACAAGAATTGTATGTGCCGGGCTCCGTTGCGAAAGAGACCCTGGTCTCAATGGTGACTCCCTGTTTAAATAAAGGTCAAATAGAAGATTAAACAAAAACAGAGTGGTTTCCATGGAAACCAGATTGACCTCCCCCAGTGACCCCTCCTCAAAAGGTCAAATAGGGGGGGGGGGCGCTTATATTTGTCCTGTTTCACACATGTACATGTGTGTGGTGTGAAATGGCAATTAGTTTTTTGCATATCCCACTCCCCCGGAGAGTGGGGTCACGGCCAGGGATCACGGCCAGCGACCCTGGAGCAATTAGGGTTAAATGCCTTGCTCAAGGGCAGATCGAACGATTTTTCCACCTAGTCAGCTCTGGGATTCGAACAAGCAACCTTTCGGTAACTGGCCCAACACTCTAACCGCTAGGCTACCTGCCCGCCCTCATGACCCCTGACCTCTGTCCTTCCTCTCCTGGGTCTCCTCTGCGGCCGTCTTGTCAGCCCTGAAGAAGATCCGAGCGCTGCTCAAGGAGAAGTGAAGCAGTTCAAACTCCTAAAGGAGACAACAGAGAGGGGGCATTAGTGATTGATTGGTTGAATTGATTATTTCAGTGTCTTACATACAAAGCTGCCAAGCTCATATTCCCCCTCCTCTCCTTTTGCAGCAGTAGGTAGGTTACTGTCCCAGGATCAGATATTGTCAAACCCTCATGATGGTCAAAGCTAAGACTTGAGGTTGAATAATCTAATCCTAGATATGAGGTCAGTGGTCAGACATGTACCTGCAGGTAGATGTCCAGCCTCTTCTGGGTGAGGTTCATGGTCTGCAGGAGCTTCTCATCCTGGCTGGTGGCCTGGACGTTCTGTTCCTTCACCACAGCACTCATCTCCTTCATGTACTTCTCCCTGACCGCCTGGAACCAGTGGAGGGAGTCAAACTCCAAGTACTGGTCCAGCAGCTTCAGGATGTAGGCCACACCTGGGGCAGGAGAGGGAAGAGGTAGGAGAGGGAGGGGTAGGAGGGAGAGGGGAGGGGAGGGGGTGGAGGGAGAGGGAGGGTAGGAGGGGGAGGGACGGATGGAGAGGGAGGAGTAGGAGGGAGAGGGGGGTGAGGGAGGGACAGGGAGGGGTAGGAGGGAGGGAGAGGGGAGGTTGGAGAGGGAGGGGTAGGAGGGAGAGGTAGGAGGGAGAGGGAGGGGTAGGAGGGAGAGGGGGGGTGGGAGGGAGAGGGAGGGGTAGGAGGGAGAGGGGACGGGTAGGAGGGAGAGGGGAGGTTGGAGAGAGGGGTAGGAGGGAGAGGGAGGGAGGGGGAGGGGTAGGAGGGAGAGGGAGGAGGGAGGGGTAGGAGGGAGAGGGGACGGGTAGGAGGGAGAGGGGACGGGTAGGAGGGAGAGGGGAGGTTGGAGAGGGAGGAAGGAGAAAGAGGAGGGGAGAAGAGGAAGGAAGGAAGGGAGAGAGATGAGGGTGAGATAACAAAGATCAGTGAAAATCATCAACAACCAATGTGAAAGTTTAATCCTATCCTACTACATACAGTGATCTGTGAAATATCATAACACAATGACTCACCCATGGCAAAGCCATCGTCTGTGAAGGCTGCCCCTACTTTGTTCTTCTTGTTGAGTTTCTCCTTGCAGCCGATGGAGTGCTCCACAAAATTCACTGTCTGAAGGAGAGGAAAGGAGAGGTTGTATAAGAGAAGGTATGCGCCGCTTTAGAACAGAAAGCGAGATGGACAGGGAGAGAGACCGATAGATAAACAGATACACGTAAAGGAGAGAATAGATCCCAAAGGAGAGGAGTTGACAAATGAAGAGAGAGGGATGGACAGACTGCTCACAGAGCTGGGTGAAAGCCTGACAGACAGACCAACGAACAGAGACGAAGTGCTCAGACATGAGTGAAAGATGAATAGAGAGAGGAGTGAAAGGACACACCAAAGGAGGTACGATCATGTAGAAGTTTCTCAGGTGCATGTTCTTGATGCTGCGGAACTCGGGGGCGAACACTCCCACCAGCATCTTGAAGTACTCTGTCCCCTCGGCAGAGTTACTGGTCAGATCCCCCAGCACAGAGTCCAGAAGGCTGAGAGGAAGACACATTCAGAAGAGATAAGAAACCTTTATTTACCCCACAGAGAGCAATTGTTTTGGTTAAATCTGTGTGAATTGAAATACATCAGGTGCACACACACAAGCATACCTGGCAGCTTTCTGGGTCTCCTCTGAAAGCCCCTCCTCCTTCACCAGCTCCTCAAAGTTCACTATATCCTCCAGGTCAGGGACAAACCTGGGAAACACACAATACACAAGTGGGTCTATGGCTCACCATTTACTATAAAACTACATTACCCACAACCCCCTTTACAGTACTACATCTCCAAGAACTACATTACCCACAACCCTTACAGTACTAAATCTCCAAGCTTGGACAAACACAAACAGAGTAGAACATTCCATATCTTAAAGTGTTATAACATACTATTAATGCCCTGTGTCTGGTACCTGATGGCGCTGCTGCAACAGTGGAGTCCTCCAGAGCGGATCATGCGCACGTAGCCCATGGCATTACCGATCTGGCTAATGAGTTGTCTAAACTGGTCCAGGTAACTCTGCCCGTCTGGGGTGATGCCAAGCTTCCTGATGCCACGGTTAAACTTCTCTGCCCTCTCAAACGGGTACTAGATCAAACATACATATATAGTGATACAGTCAGAGGAAATGTCAGTCCAGGAGCAACACTCCTGTTTGTTTTTAAAACCGGAGCCTTTCGTGACTAGTTCTTCAATCCTATAATCTAAAGGGAAAGACTGGCCATGAATGTATGACTTCACAACAGGTTTTTCCACACAGCTGAAAAGGTGAAGTGAGCCCCGTTACCTTCTGGTCTGACTGGTCTTTGGTCTCCCTGAAGAAGCGTATGTCTTTGATGAGTCTGGACTTTATGTGCTCGTCGTACATGAACTGACTGAAGATGTAGAACTTCTTCCTCAGGAACTGGTAGGTGAAGTTGACTGTGGTGTTCATGATGCCCGTGCCGTGGGTGCGGATGGAGTTGGCGATGTGGCGGATGTTGATGGTGTTCAGGTGCTTGTTGTTGCTTGTCTTCTCGATGAAGATCTGAGGGACAGACAGACAGGTGAGACAGACAGGACAGGACAGTTTAGACATACAGGACAGGTGAAACAGACAGGACAGACAGGGAAGAGAGACCTCTTACCTGGTTGTTGAGGTTGTAGAGATAGCGGGACACAAACACATGGATGTTCCTCATGATCTCCAACACGTCCAGTCCCTGGCCAGAGCAAAAGGACACAGCGCTATTTGATTGAATCCTGGCCTGTGTCGACTATGAGCTATTTAAAGGTCATTTCCGATTTAGCCGACATAGCCTATGCAGCTTTTACCATGAATGCAGTCTCCGAGCCGGAAAACTCAGCACTCTCTCTCTCCCCACACACACACTCTCTCTCCCCACACACACACACTCTCTCTCCCCACACACACACTCTCTCTCCCCACACACACACTCTCTCTCCCCACACACACACACTCTCTACCCACACACACACTCTCTCTACCCACACACACACACACTCGCTACCCACACACACTCGCTACCCACACACACTCGCTACCCACACACACACTCGCTACCCACACACACACACACACACACACACACACTCTCTACCCACACACACACACACACACACACTCTCTACCCACACACACACACACACACTCTCTACCCACACACACACACACTCTACCCACACACTCTACCCACCCACACACACACACTCGCTACCCACACACACACACTCTCTACCCACACACACACACTCTCTACCCACACACACACACTCTCTACCCACACACACACACTCTCTACACACACTCTACCCACACACTCTACCCACACACACACACTCGCTACCCACACACACACACACACACTCGCTACCCACACACACACTCGCTACCCACACACACACACACACACACACACACTCTCTACCCACACACACACACTCTCTACCCACACACACACACTCTCTACCCACACACACACTCTCTACCCACACACACACACTCTCTACCCACACACACACACTCTCTACCCACACACACACACTCTCTACCCACACACACACACTCTCTACCCACACACACACACTCTCTACCCACACACACACACTCTCTACCCACACACACACACTCTCTACCCACACACACACACACTCTACCCACACAGACACACACACTCTCTCTCTCTACCCACACACACTCTCTACCCCCACACTCTTTCGCTACCCCACACTCTCTCTCTCTCTACCCCCACACTCACTCTCTCTCTACCCACACACACACACACTCTCTCTACCTACACCTTCTCTACCCACACTCTCTCTACCCACACACTCTCTCTCTACCCACACTCTCTCTCTCTACCCACACTCTCTCTCTCTCTACCCACACTCTCTCTCTCTCTACCCACACTCTCTCTCTCTACCCACACTCTCTCTCTCTACCCACACTCTCTCTCTCTACCCACACTCTCTCTCTCTACCCACACACACACTCTGTCTCTACCCACACACTCTCTCTACCCACACACTCTTTTTCTACACACACCCTCTCTCTACCCACACTCTCTCTCTACCCACACTCTCTCTCTACCCACACTCTCTCTCTACCCACACTCTCTCTCTACCCACACTCTCTCTCTACCCACACTCTCTCTCTACCCACACTCTCTCTCTACCCACACTCTCTCTCTACCCACACTCTCTCTCTACCCACACTCTCTCTCTACCCACACTCTCTCTCTACCCACACTCTCTCTCTACCCACACTCTCTCTCTACCCACACTCTCTGTCTCTACCCACACTCTCTGTCTCTACCCACACTCTCTGTCTCTACCCACACTCTCTGTCTCTACCCACACTCTCTTTTTCTACACACACCCTCTCTCTACCCACACTCTCTCTCTACCCACACTCTCTCTCTACCCACACTCTCTCTCTACCCACACTCTCTCTCTACCCACACTCTCTCTCTACCCACACTCTCTCTCTACCCACACACACCTGTTCTAGGGTCTGGCTGGGTAGGTGTGCCTCTGTCATCATGAGTCCGTAGCGCTGTGTAGCCAGGT
This sequence comes from Coregonus clupeaformis, assembly GCF_020615455.1. Classification (NCBI taxonomy): domain Eukaryota; kingdom Metazoa; phylum Chordata; class Actinopteri; order Salmoniformes; family Salmonidae; genus Coregonus; species Coregonus clupeaformis. The sequence goes on along the minus strand of NC_059217.1, from coordinate 27,737,900 downwards.
TCCTCATCTCGCTGTAGGTGGCCCAGTCATGCAGAGCCACCGTGGTCAGGTTATAGAATGTCTTATCCAGGTAGTGAGTCACATAAGCTGTGGGGACGACACACACACTGTGAGACATACTCTGAGACAAAGACACACAAACAAACATGCATAGAACAGACGGAACACACATTATGGTAAAGAAAATGCAAAACCACGCACACACCATCCCCCACACACATCATGGTAAAGGACATGAAAACCACACACACACACAAACACACCACACCACAGTGCTATATCCCAGGGGCCCATCCAGTGCAGTGCGCAGCTACCTTTAATGTGTATGAAGCGGTTGAAGAAGCGGATGGGTTTGAGGTAGAAGAAGTGGGCCAGGTCCTTCATGCCCACCTTGAAGGGGTTCCTGTCGTCCAGCTTCAGGTGTGTGTGGACAGACAGACGCAGGTCCTTCTCTATCTCTTTACACAGCTTGTCCAACAGGTGCTGAGAAGGGGGAGTGATGAAGGGTGGGAGATGGAGGGGTGTGGAAAGAGATGGGGGAAGGTGGGATTTATACAGGGAATATACAGTGAGGGAAAAAAGTATTTCATCCCCTGCTGATTTTGTACGTTTGCCCACTGACAAAGAAATTATCAGTCTATAATTTTAATGGTAGGTTTATTTGAACAGTGAGAGACAGAATAACAACAAAAAAATCCAGAAAAATGCATGTCAAAAATGTTATAAATTGATTTGCATTTTAATGAGGGAAATAAGTATTTGACCCCCTCTCAATCAGAAAGATTTCTGGCTCCCAGGTGTCTTTTATACAGGTAACGAGCTGAGATTAGGAGCACACTCTTAAAGGGAGTGCTCCTAATCTTAGCTTGTTACCTGTATAAAAGACACCTGTCCACAGAAGCAATCAATCAATCAGATTCCAAACTCTCCACCATGGCCAAGACCAAAGATCTCTCCAAGGATGTCAGGGACAAGATTGTAGACCTACACAAGGCTGGAATGGGCTACAACACCATCGCCAAGCAGCTTGGTGAGAAGGTGACAACAGTTGGTGCGATTATTCGCAAATGGAAGAAACACAAAAGGACTGTCAATCTCCCTCGGCCTGGGGCTCCATGCAAGATCTCACCTCGTGGAGTTGCAATGATCATGAAAACGGTGAGGAATCAGCCCAGAACTACACGGGAGGATCTTGTCAATGATCTCAAGGCAGCTGGGACCATAGTCACCAAGAAAACAATTGGTAACACACTACGCAGTGAAGGACTGAAATCCTGCAGCGCCCGCAAGGTCCCCCTGCTCAAGAAAGCACATATAAAGGCCCGTCTGAAGTTTGCCAATGAACATCTGAATGATTCAGAGGAGAACTGGGTGAAAGTGTTGTGGTCAGATGAGACCAAAATCGAGATCTTTGGCATCAACTCAACTCGTGTTTGGAGGAGGAGGAATGCTGCCTATGACCTCAAGAACACCATCCCCACCGTCAAACATGGAGGTGGAAACATTATGCTTTGGGGGTGTTTTTCTGCTAAGGGGACAGGACAACTTCACCGCATCAAAGGGACGATGGATGGGGCCATGTACCGTCAAATCTTGGGTGAGAACCTCCTTCCCTCAGCCAGGGCATTGATAATGGGTTGTGGATGGGTATTCCAGCATGACAATGACCCAAAACACACGGCCAAGGCAACAAAGGAGTGGCTCAAGAAGAAGCACATTAAGGTCCTGGAGTGGCCTAGCCAGTCTCCAGACCTTAATCCCATAGAAAATCTGTGGAGGGAGCTGAAGGTTCGAGTTGCCAAACGTCAGCCTCAAAATCTTAGTGACTTGGAGAAGATCTGCAAAGAGGAGTGGAACAAAATCCTCCTGAGATGTGTGCAAACCTGGTGGCCAACTAAAAGAAACATCTGACCTCTGTGATTGCCAACAAGGGTTTTGCCACCAAGTCATGTTTTGCAGAGGGGTCAAATACTTATTTCCCTCATTAAAATGCAAATCAATTTATAACATTTTTGACATGCGTTTTTCTGGATATTTTTGTTGTTATTCTGTCTCTCACTGTTCAAATAAACCTACCATTAAAATTATAGACTGATCATGTCTTTGTCAGTGGGAAAACGTACAAAATCAGCAGGGGATCAAATACTTTTTCCCCTCACTGTATACAGATTTTTAGACCTACCCTAACCCACCCCATCTCACCTCTCTCCTCCCTCTCTCCTCACCTCATTGAACACCTCCATGATCTCGGTGTCGTAGCTCTCCAGTAGCTGGTCACATGACTCCATGTGTTTAGCGTGAAGCATGGTGGGCACGCTGTCCCTCAGGGCGCTGAACATGTACTGCATCAGCCAATCATAAACAGCCATGGGGAGGAGCGACACCAGGTCCGGCGAATCATATCCAACAACCAGGAGAAGGGACAGCCAAGCGGACCAATCAATGCATCAAGAGAGACAACAGGAACCAATGAGAAGCAGAACAGCGAGCTACATGTTGGTAGAGAAGTGCTGGCAGTTCACAATCTTTATGGCTAGTATGCTATGAAAGTGAGAGTAAGGATATCTCTTGACGCTGAGAGAATAGAGGTGCGTTCAGTGCTTACGTGTATCCGTGCAGCATCTACAGCGTGGTCGTACACATCATCCAGGTAGATGGGAAATACAGCTCTGTGCCAGTACAGGAAACTACAGTCACACTGGACCTTCACCCTGATCAGTGAACAGTGGTATATTAGATACCGGTACATCACATTCATATTAATTCACTTAGGTTTCAGGTGTTTTCCTGAGTTTTTAGTTTGCTAAAATAGAACTGAAGACTTGTGTTAGGTCCTATAGCTAATGCCTAGGCTTTAGCTCAGTGGGATTTCCCAGGCCGTGTGTTCCCCTCACCTCTCCTTGAGCTCACTGATCAGGTCCAACTTCTTTAGCACCAGCTGCAGTGGGAGCAACTCCTCGTCTTTGAAGGTTTTCTGGAATAATTTGGAGGAAGTTACCATCACAACATAGCATACATGTCAGTTCACATTTAATTTTCCCCAAATTCCGAGATTTTCATGAATTCCCAGTTGGAGGATTCCTGGATTTCCTGCTTAATCCCTCCTGATTCCAGGAAAATTCCAACTGGGATTTTTGGAAAACCTGGAAATGTGAAGAAAATTACTGGACTTTTGCAACCCTAGGCAGAAGAAACTTGATCAATGGTCGTACCATCTGTGTTCCCACACTGAGTGCCAGGGAAACCACTAGGCGGCGCTCTTTAGTGCTGGGCCCATTGAGAGCATTCTCTGCCATCACCAGTGATGACAGCACATCCAGACGCTGCTCGCTGTACTTCTTGTCAGAGATCACCCTTTTCTACAGAAGAGAAACATATTCAAACTGATGGGAGAAATTATAGAAATGTGTTTCTTTGTCAGATGTGAATATAAGGTGTATAAATGTTGCATTTCTGTAATCTCCTGGCTGTAAATTGAATTTCCCTACACAATAAATATCCTGAATTGAGATGAGAGTAGTGTTTACCTTAGCGGTGCCGATGGAGCTGAGGGCCTGGGACTGCAGGTGCTGGGTTATGTGGGAAACAGAGTCGGCCACCACCATGGACCGCCTGTGGAACGTGTGCTCCACTGCCTGACCAGGGAGGAAGTCACATCACACCTCATTCAACTGTTGTGTTTGATACATTCACAATGTTTGATCTACAGTTATTTATCATAACGCACAACAATAAATTAGCACACACACACACACACCTTGAGCAGCTCGACCAGTCTGCAGAGGGCTTTGACGGAGGCCTTGGTCATGGGTCTCTGCATGGACATGTACAGGTTCATGGTAGTCTTGATGATGGTGCCGATACTGTAGGCATACAGGATACCCTGCAGGGGAGACATGGAAGATAATATGACATAAAATCATCCCCCTGGTACCGTTTGAGCAGTTTCTGAAAGGTTAGTTAATAACGTCAGTCCACACCTGCACAAAGATGTTACACCTGCTACTGAGGTCCTCTGACAGCTTGTCGTTGCGCTGCTCCTTCGACGAGATGGCCTCCATCTTCATCATCCAGGACGTCACAAACACGTAGTAAGACTGAACATCCCTGACAGGGAGAGATAATAGATCATATACAGTGCCTTCGGAAAGTATTCAGACCACTGGACCTTTTTCACATTTTGTTACGTTACAGCCTTATCTAAAATGGATTAAATTGTTTTCTTCCCCCTCAACAATCTACACACAATACCCCATAATGACAAATGACATTTTTGCAAATTTATTACAAATAAAAAATTGAAATATGACATTTACATAAGTATTCAGACCCTTTACTCAGTACTTGTTTAAAGCACCTTTGGCAGTGATTACAGCCTTGATTCTTCTTGGGTATGACGCTACAAGCTTGGCACACCTGTATTTGGGGAGTTTCTCCCATTCTTCTCTGCAGATCCTCTTAAGCTCTATCAGGTTGGATGGGGTGTGCTTAGGGTCGTTGTCCTGTGGACCTGAGTGCTCTGAAGCAGGTTTTCATCAAGGATCTCTCTGTACTTTGCTCCGTTCATCTTTGCCTCGATCCTGACTAGTCTCCCAGTCCCTGCCGCTGAAAAACATCCCCACAGCATGATGCTGCCACCACCATGCTTCACCGTAGGGATGGTGCCAGGTTTCCTCCAGACGTGACGCTTGGCATTCAGGCCAAATAGTTAAATCTTGGTTTCATCAGACCAGAGAATCTTGTTTCTCATGGTCTGAGAGTCTTTAGGTGCCTTTTGGCAAACTCCAAGCGGGCTGTCATGTGCCTTTTACTGAGGAGTGGCTTCCATCTGGCCACTCTACCATAAAGGCCTGATTGGTGGAGTGCTGCAGAGATGGTTGTCCTTCTGGAAGGTTCTCCCATCTCCATAGAGGAACTCTAGAGCTATGTCAGTGACCATTGGGTTCTTGGTCACCTCCTTGACCAAGGTCCTTCTCCCCCGATTGCTCAGTTTGGCCGGTCGGCCAGCTCTAGGAAGAGTCTTGGTGGTTCCAAACTTCTTCCATTTAAGAATGATGGAGGCCACTGTGTTCTTGGGGACCTTCAATGCTGCAGTTATTTTTTGGTATCCTTCCTCAGATTTGTGCCTCGACACAATGCTGTCTCAGAGCTCTACGGACAATTCCTTCGACCTCATGGCTTGGTTTTTGCTCTGACATTGACTGTCAACTGTGGGACCTTTATATAGACAGGTGTGTGCCTTTGCTAATCATGTCCAATCAATTGAATTTACCACAGGTGGACTCCAATCAAGTTGTAGAAACATCTCAAGGATGATCCATGGAAACAGGATGCACCTGAGCTCAATTTCGAATCTCATCACAAAGGGTCTGAATACTTCTGTAAATAAGGTATTTCTGTTTAAATGTTGTATACATTTGCAAAAAGTTCTAAAAACCTATTTTCGCTTTGTCATTATGGGATATTGTGTGTAGATTTTTTTGTGTGTAGATTTTAGAATAAGGCTATGACGTAACAGAATGTGGAAAAAGACAAGGGGTCTGAATAATATTCCGAAGGCACTGTATGTATGTGTTAACTCCGAGGACACAGGAAACAGACTATGACTACCCTCATGCTCAACTGTAATCAAGGGGTTAAAGCAAAACTAATTTTGGAAATGTGATGGACTGACTGATGGACCTACTTGGTGAGAGTCTGTGCTCTCTGCTGCAGATATGCGTCTCTCTGTGCTCTAATGCTCTGAACGCTCTTCTTGTCCATAAGCTTGGCTGCAGCCGGGACCTTGGCCATGAGGAAGGTGTCAGGGAACCAGATGATGTTAGATGTCAGAGTCACTGCAGGCACCTGGGGGGAGAGGAGAAGGGAGAGAGATGGAGAGAGGGTAGAAGAGAAGGGAGTGAGGGAGAAAAGACAGAAAAGGGAGAAGGAAGAGAGGGGGAGAGATAGAAGGGAGAGAAAGGGGAGAGGATTTAGAAGGGTTAAACCACCGCACTCTCACAAGATAAATACACTGTAACAATTTCAAAGATTTTACTGATACAGTTCATATAAGGAAATCAGTCAATTGAAATAAATAAATTAGGCCCTAATCTATGGATTTCACAAGACTGGGAATACAGATATGGATCAGAAAACCAGTCAGTATCTGGTGTGACCATCATTTGCAACATGCAGCGTGACACATCTCCTTCGCATAGAGTTGATCAGGCTGTTGATTGTGGCCTGTGGAATGTTGTCCCACTCCTCTTCAATAGCTGTGCGAAGTTGCTGGATATTGGCGGGAACTGGAACACACTGTCATACACGTCGATCCAGAGCATCCCAAACATGCTCAATGGGTAACATGTCTGGTGAGTATGCAGGCTATGGAAGATCTGGGACATTTTCAACTTCCAGAAATTATGTACAGATCCTTGCGACATGGGACCGTGCATTATCATGCTGAAACACGAGGTGATGGCGGCGGATGAATGGCACGACAATGGGCCTCAGGATCTCGTCACGGTATATCTATGCATTCAAATTGAACTAGATAAAATGCAATTGTGTTCGTTGTCCATAGCTTATGCCAGCCCATACCATAATCCCACCGACACCATGGGGCACTCTTTTCACAATGTTGACATCAGCAAACCACTCGCCCACACGACGCCATACGCGCTGTCTGCCATCTGTGAAGAGCACACTTCTCCAACGTGCCAGTGGCCATCGAAGGTGAGCATTTGCCCACTGAAGGTTACAACGCCAAACTGCAGTCAGGTCAAGACCCTGGTGAGGACGACGAGCACGCAGATGAGCTTCCCTGAGATGGTTTCTGACAGTTTGTGCAGAAATTCTTCAGATGTGCAAACCCACAGTTTCATCAGCTGTCCGTGTGGCTTGTCTCAGACCATCCCGCAGGTGAAGAAGCCGGAAGTGGAGGTCCTGGGCTGGCGTGGTTACACGTGGTCTGCAGTTGTGAGGTCAATTGGACGTACTGCCAAATTCTCTAAAATGACGTTGGAGGCAGCTTATGGTAGAGCAATGAACATTCAATTATCTGGCAACAGTTCTGGTGGACATTCCTTTAGTCAGCACGCCAATTACAAACTCCCTCAAAACTTGAGACATCTGTGGCAAAACTACACATTTTAGAGTGGCTTTTTATGGTCTCCAGTACAAGGTGCACCTGTGTAATGATCATGCTGTTTAATCAGCTTCTTGATATGCCACACCGGTCAGGTGGATGGATTATCTTGGCAAAAGAGAAATGCTCACTAAAAGGGATGTAAGCAAATTTGTGCACAACATTTTAGAGAAGTAAGCTTTTTGTGCATATGGACAATTTCTGGGATATTTTATTTCAGCTCATGAAACATGTGACCAACACTTTTCATGTTTACATATTTTTTTTAATGTTGCGTTTATATTTTTGTTCAGTGTATGTTCACACACACAAATAAAACTACAGAACCTTAAGTCAAACACACACCTTTTTGCAGATGTCTAGCAGGGCTTTGTAGAGCTTCTTGTCGACAGTTCTGAAGACGTGAAAGTGAAGAACATAAAGTCCACAGACCCCAGCATACTTATCCCTCTGGTCTATCTCTGAGGGCTCGCCTAAAAACACACCACAGAGACACAAACTAACTAAATATACACAAGATTTCGACCTTCATTTTCTGTCCAGTAAACAACAATGCTGAAATGTGCAAAGAAGACTGTACTAGTCGCAGTATTTGCATTTACAGTACAGTGCCTATTGTAGATTGACCAAAGAGACTGACCGATCTTGGACTCCACGTTGGTGAATATAGTGCGGATGTTGAGGGCAAACTCTTCAGCGAAGGCACTGTTTTTAGAGACCGACACTCCCTCTCCTGGGTCGTCAAACCTCTGCTCCACACACGCCTGGCCAACATACACAGACAGACAGAAACGTCATGGGTGAGTTCAGGAGTAGCAGTAGTACCCCCTTTCAGCAAGGTGTACAGAAAAACAAATCTGAAACCGTCATGCATATTGAATGAGACCCAAGTATCCTTCACCAGGAAGTGATGTCACCAACATGAAAGGACTGAGGGGCGTACACACCTGGAATATCATGCCGTCCAGCAGCTGTCCCTCGAGCTTCAGAAGCAGCTTCTCAAATGGCTTCAGCTTCTCCTCTGGGATGGCAAACTTCCCAGGGTTATGATGCACTGACTTCAGTAACCTAAGAAGGAAGAGATACTAAATACATATATTTCCTTTACCTTTCTGTGTATCATCATGCATCTGTCTGTTTGTGTGTGCGTACCTCTTGTACATCTTCCAGTGGTCTTTCAGGGTGCCGTGATTCTCCATGATCTCATCCAGAGTGAGTAGAACCACCAACAGCTCCCCCAGGTGCTCATACACTGTCTGAAAATGAACTCCGGACGACTCAATGATTTTTGTGGCTCCCCTGAAAGATGAATAAGAGTAAATATAAAGCTCCAGTAAATGTGTGTGTGTCTGCATGGGTGTGCATATGTCCATGTCTAGTGGTTGGCGCACATATGAGATTTGGTTCTGGGTGCCGAGATGAGTCCATGTCTTACTTGTTGCTGTTGTAGAGTGCCGCCAGCTGATGGACAATGTTGACCACCACCTCAAAGCACCGCGACACAAAACAGGACAGCTCCTACAGCAGAGAAATAGAGGATGAGGAGGAGAAATGGAGAGATAAAGGGAGGGACATTCCTAGAACTACAATAAATCCCCCCTAGGTAATTCCTCAGTTTTACTCCATCATACTGACCTGAAAGAAAGAGATGAACCGGCCCATCTGAACCTGTGACTCTCCTTCAACCACACTGCTGTCGGACACTGGAACACACACACAGTTAGTTAGACAAAAAATAACAATAATTCAGAGGTAAAGAGATAGAGATTTATAAGTGCACATAAGCTTAAGAATCAAATCAGCTACATAAATAACAGATGATTACCTCCTTCACCATAGTACAGCAAGCCGTTGTAGAACTTGTTTTCCCCCTACAGAGGGAGACAAAGGCACATGCTGTACTGTATGTTGTATACATCAAAAACTGTTGAAATGGCTCGCTGCCAAGCAGACTTCCTGAAATATTTGCATGTGCAAAGAACACACACAGTGTACAGTTAAAGTTGAACAATACCTTTTATCAATGAAGAAACATCATTCTTACCTCATACTTCAGCTTTTTAACCTCACTGCAGAGGGCTGCGTACACTGTAATGACTTTGTTCAGAACCTGTGGAGAGCAAAGACAGAAAGAATATCAACTGCACACTTGTACATTTGAGTTGCAATCTTAGTCCCGTTCCCTTCTTGGTAAAATTGCAAGACTTCATTATGATCTCTTGGATCACAGCCAGCAAATTCATAGCAACGTGCTGCTAGGGATTTACAATACTTCACTGACATAATTACATACATGAAACAAATATATTTCTGGTTTAATTAACTATTATTACAGTTTCATAACTCAAATGTCTGAGGATAGTTTATCTTGGCTTCATTTACCTTGTTGTCTGTTTTAATCAGTTCCAACAACGAGGACTGTTCATATGGGAGAAGCTGAAAGAGGAAGAGGATCAAAAAATTGGTTAGTTTCATGTCCCCATAGAATCCCCATAGAATAATGGAAAATGTATAATGGACAGTCCAATCAAAATCCATGCTCTATGATTCTCGATAGAGCTGTCTGTTCCATTCATTCTATTATGGTGGTCACCATCACCGAAGGTCACTTAAGTGATTTTCGTGCTCCATTCTAAGTCAACATGATCCCGAATGTCATGACACTGACTGCAGCCAAAACAGGAGCAGTGGAAAACTGGCCCAGATTCAGTTCCAGCAGGAAACTGTCTTTGGAAAGTTAACCTGGGTGAATGTCAGGATGAGAGAGGGAGAGATACCTTCAGGGCTATGGGGTCCAGGGTGAAGTCCCAAACGTCTCCTATGGAGTCATCGAGAGCGTCCTCGATGCCTTTCAGCTGAGAGGTGTACTCCTCCAGAAACTTCCCATAGTTCTTCTGCTGCACCTCCGTGTGGATCTCTGGAGGAACAAACAGACAAAACATGATCATAAGATTAGCAGCACAGCAATGTAAATCTGGAAGATAGAGGATACACTTTGGATGCACTAGCTTCTAAGTTACAGCACTACTGTGATGCCTGTACTGTAGCCTCCTGTCAACTCAACTGTCAATCATCTGAATGAACTGTTTGCTGATGAGGAGCAGGTGAGAGGAATGTATTTTTATATTTTATTTCACCTTTATTTAACCAGGTAAGCCAGTTGAGAACAAGTTCTCATTTACAACTGCGACCTGGCCAAGAATGTGTCTATGTTAGCTAGCTACGTGGCTAACAGAATTGGTCGAGATTGCTTTTTTATTTATGGGTCAAAAGTGCACAGTAACTTTCCTGAAAATCTAGCTGTGTGAGGCAATGGTTACCTAGATAATGAATTCAATATGACAGCCAGTTGAGGAAAAAGCCAAGGAAGAGACAGGCCTGTTGCTGGCCAGTATTGTGCAACAACAACACTAGGATTAGGAAGACGTTTTGCTATAACTATAAACCAACCACTGCAAAATATAATCAATTACCTAGCTAGCTAGCTAACTGGCTTACTTCTGACATTTGACAGGAGCTTTAACGTTAGCTTCTGGTAAGAAAACAAAAACATTGCAGCTCAGGCAAAGCGAAGCTGGTCCAGACAACTAGCTAACGTAAGTGGCTAGCCACTCAAGCTAATTAGCCTGGCTTCAAGTCCATGCGAATTTGACGAGAAAGCAAATCATACTTTTCTATCCGGATAGTTAACAAGCTAACTAAAAGCTACTTACTTGTAGACCCATCGTCAAATCGATCGAATTCCCAGTCAGGAGAAATCGCCTCCACCGCCATCGCAGGCCGATTGCTCCACTGACTTTAGCGGTATCGGTTGGAGAAAGTGAACGTGAATCCCATGATTTGCCCCATGACTTCAGGATGTTTATGGGTAATGTAGTTTTTACAAAATACTGTACAGGCGCAGAGTTTCTAAACCTGTACTGTCTTTGGTACAGGTGGGTTGGGGATACTACTCTAATTGATATACACTATGGTTTATCATTGACAATTACATATCCATACAACAATGAGAAATATGTTTTTTTTTGCCTTAAATGTATATAGCCTATTTTATTGTGTCATGATCATACCATAGGTTATTTAACACAATGGTATGAGAATATTAGGCCTACCAAAGATCCGTAGCCCCGGAGTGGTGCCTGGGTAAAATCACTGGGAAAGCCAAGCCGAGCCAGTAAAAAAGCCATATTACAACCTATATTGTGATATTTGCGTTGTTTGCTCTATAACCCATTTGTTCATACTCCACCGTGATATACAATAAGGCCGTGACAACAAAAAGACAGGGGTCTACTAAGCTATAAAGAATTGTTTTAAGAAGGTCATACCAAGGATAATTTAGCTATTTGATTTTGAATTGTAAACAATTATTTGATGAAACATTGCATTTGGCCTTACCGCTATTAGCCCATACAAACACATTGAATAACAGATTCAGTACATGGAACAACAGATAGTCCCCCCAAAAAATCTAAAGGAAGTTTGTTCTGAAGTGTCTGTCCTATATCTGAGAGGTATAAGAAAGATCAGGAAACTACTCTTCTTTTTTTCATGTATTTAACCCCGTATTTTTGGCACTAAACTATGTCCATATATACTTCCATTCATTTTTTAAACTGGTATATGGGAACCTTCAGACATGTCTTGTGAGGCTTGTGAGCATCCTAGAGCAAAACAACCGCAAAACAACCGACATGTCCGTGTTCGTGAGAGACTCATCTTTCCATAGAGGGGTACATAATAATAGTTTGTAGGCCAAACCGTTCGGACGCTTCAGACGTTTTAGTGAGAAGACCGATTTGATTTTCTGGATAGTCTCATGGTCTGACAAACACTGCTCTAGCTCTGCCACCTTTCACCGCAGATGCGGAAGTGCGACATACACGGATGTGGTGGATTGAGATGCATCCAATCTCTATCTTAAATTGACGGATTTTGATGGAGATTTTTTAATTATGCTAATTACATTTCTGCCGGGCAGCAGAAATCGACTCTAGGGGGATTTATTATTAACTACCGGTAACTCCTCTCATCACTTTGTCTGTCATAACATCATTGTTTACACCAGGTGGCATATTTTCTTTTGAAACAACATCACCATGTGGAAAGAGAACTGTGTGTGTGTCCCTCCTGGACATTATGGGCATGTGCATCTTAGTTGTTTATTTGTTTGGTGGCGCCTCTCTCCCCCCTCACATCAGAGATCGATAGATTGTGGCCTTAGCCAATAATTTAGTAGCCATGCACCTCACCCATGTGCATGCCCTAAGCACTGTTTCTAGATTCCTATTGGTCAGTTAGCCCTACCCATGCTCTTACAAGGGTATAAATATAGGCCTCAGTTCCAGACATCATTTTTTCCCTCAACATTTACATTTACATTTACGTCATTTAGCAGACGCTCTTATCCAGAGCGACTTACGGTGTTATCCTTGTGATTATTGTCTTCTATAATTAGTCACACTTTTCTAATGCCTATTAATCATCTATTCCGTTCCCAATACAGTCCTTTTCTCTCATGTATTACTGTATTATAGTCCACTATTTTATATACAGAGCTTTACTCCTGCTATTCTTGTTTCTTATTATCATTAATCCATTCATACTGTTCTATTCAGTGGTACTCTTCTCTGCTATTAGGTTTGTTATACATGTGATCACATATTCATTCCTATTTCTATTCTTGTGTAGACCATTCCAATCCACATTATGTCAATAAAGTCCTCTGTTTGGAATACTCTGGAGGTTGCATCATCTCTTTGAGAGGAGATTGTTGTCAGTGAACCACAGACCAGCTCAATCAGGAGGGATTTCCTCACAGTGTGTGTGTGTGTGTGTGTGTGTGTGTGAGAGAGAGAGAGAGAGAGAGAGAGAGAGCGAGAGCAATGATATAGCTATGAAGGAGCTTCAGCCATTCAGGGGAAGAGGAAAACATTCATGGACAGAATAAGCAGAGTGAAAGAACAACGCTGGAGTATCTACTTCTCCAAAATCTATTTCTTCTTCTCTCACATCTCTAATATGCTATGGTTTTACACTTTAGGTAAGTCACCTTTTTCTCTTAACGTACTACCACTTGGAACTTGTAAGTGTTTTTCTCTTGTGTGTTTACATGTTTTCAACTTCAGACCAAATTAGTGGATAACTGCAAATTACTTACAAAATAACAAGTCATTGATTTACTTACTCTCACTCACTTCCAGATAGACTCACAGCCACTTTGAATATTTTGAAAGTGTCTGCCATTTTTCAGACATACATTGTTGGATACGACGAGATATTTCTATGCAATTTGGACTTACCAAATAATGAATTGAATGTCTCCTCAAGTGGTTTGGCTATTGTGTGACTGCTAGAACCATGAGGCCTCACATTGTTTCCATGTCTGACAAGGGGCTTTGTAATGGCATGGAAAAGCCCGGAGTATGTGGGAGAATGCCTAACCAATTATACCATACAAGCATTAGATGTTATGCATTTGTCGTGCTGTAGCCATGACTCTCTTGTATGCTTGTCTGTCTTATATACTCACATGTAGAGATGGCATGCATCTTAGTCATTTATCTGTGTCTGTGCATCACAAGTGTGTTAAATTACACACTAATCCTACCTTTGCCACACTTCTTACGCAGCAACAAGTTAATTCATTATTTTTATTTCTTGCCAGTAGTTCATGACTAGTACCAGGAGTGTTCAGTGATAACATCAATATCAAGGATGATACATACTGTAACTGTCTAATTACCTCCTGCTGGTTTTCTTTGACCCAGTCATATCAACTTACCCTTTCTTCGGAGTAGCAGAAGGAGTGTCTAACTCCCGCAGGACACATCATTGTTCTGATGGCCAACACTGGGCCACAGGATGACCAACTGGCCCAGAGGGACACCGTTGACACAGGAAAACACAACAGGCACCACTATGGGTCCTGCCCAGCCCCAGATGCACACTATCTAGGGGGTCACCAACGACTCCCAAATAGAGCTCAGTCCCCATCCAACAGCAGCCCCTTTAATGAACTCTGTCCATACACCGAGACAGACCCACTTTTCATCAATGGACACATGCCTGGCTCCAAGGTCAATGAGGAAGTTATGGAGAAGGACCCAGAGGATTGTAGTGCCCAGGATGGTGTCAGAGAGGTGCCCAGTGAGTCCGTCAGGTCCATGGTTCTGCAGATACTGGTGCCCTTCCTACTGGCTGGACTGGGGACGGTGTCAGCTGGAATGTTACTGGACGTAGTTCAGGTGAGGTACTGATAAATTGCACGGTGTCTGTATTTGTTTATTTATTCTTACATTATGTGTTGGTGTGTCCACTGCATGGTATGTTCATGTATTGTATTGAGTGTCTGTATGTTGATTCTGTTGCATTGTGTATTGGTCTGTCTAGTTTATTGGGTGTTGGTGTGTCCACTGCATCATGTGTCAGTCTATTGCATGATATGTTGGTGTATTATTCCACTGTGTGTTGTTGTGGCAGCATTGGGAGGTGTTCCAGAGAGTCACAGAGATCTTCATCCTGGTGCCAGCTCTACTGGGCCTGAAAGGAAACCTGGAGATGACCCTGGCCTCCAGACTTTCAACAGCAGTGAGTACATGAACACACACACACACACACACACAATCAATCCATACCCCAACACAGTGGGAAGTCCATTCCTTACATTGTTTCTCTCTTGTATTGTGAATTCTCTGTCCCTGTGTGAAAGTCCTCACTCGCCAGTGAAGAAAATAGCCCTGCACAACTCCCTGCAGTACAAGACTGGACTAATGTGACTACAATCTATACTGCATATATGACTCTGAATCTACCCTCCCTAACCATGTATTGTGCATACAGGATGTATGGTGTGTTATTGGACTTTTGACCACCGACTTAACAATCTGTTGACTGGCATGATGGAGCATTTTCTGCTTCTGATTCGAGAATGCATGACCGCTCTAGTAACTTAGGCTCTCCCACTCATCATTTATACAGTATGAATATGGGTGTTAATACGTTTATGATGAGAGAGAAAGATCAATCACATTTATTTATAAAGCCCTTTTTATATCAGCAGTTTTCACAAAGTGCTTATACAGAAACCCAGCCTAAAACCCCAAAGAGCAAGCAATGCAGATGTAGAAGCATGGTGGCTAGGAAAAACTCCCTAGAAAGGCAGGAACCTAGGAAGAAACTTAGAGAGGAACCAGGCTCTGAGGTGTGGCCAGTCCTCTTCTGGCTGTGCCGGGTGGAGATTATAAGAGTAGATGACCATTAAGGCCAGATCGTTATTCAAGATGTTCAAACGTTCATAGATTACCAGCAGTGTCAGAAAGAGAGAGCGAGAGAGAGAGAGAGAGAGAGAGAGAGAGAGAGAGAGAGAGAGAGAGAGAGAGAGAGAGAGAGAGAGAGAGAGAGAGAGAGAGAGAGAGAGAGAGAGAGAGAGAGAGAGAGAGAGAGAGAGGAGAATTAGAGGGAGCATACCTAAGATCACACAGGACACAAGATAAGACAGGAGAATTACACCAGATAGGACAGACTGACCCTAGCCCTCCGGCACGTAGACTATTGCAGCATAGATATTGGGAACAGAGACAATGGGAGTCGGGGGACACTGTGGCCCCGTTCAACGTTACCGCCGGACAGGGCCAACCAGGTAGGATATAACCCCACCCACTTTGCCAAAGCACAGCCCCCACACCACCAAAGGGATATCAACAGACCACTAACTGACTACCCTTAGATCGATAGATTGTGACTCTGAGGCCGAGTATAGCCCACAAAGATCTCTCCCACTGCACAAGCCCAAGGGGGCGCAAAACTAGACAGGAAGATCACGTTAGTGACTCAACCCACTCAAGTCAAGTATAGTGAAAAAAGCCTGGCATTATATGATGCACCCCTCCTAGGGACTGCATGGGAAAGCGCGAGCAAGCCAGTGATTCAGGCCCTGTAGTAGGGTCAGAGGCAGAGAATCCCAGTGGAGAGAGGGGAGCCGGCCAGGCAAAGACAGCTAGGGTGGTTCGTCACTCCAGTGCTTTGCCGTTCACCTCGCTCCCCTGGGCCAGACTACACTCAATCATAGGACCTACTGAAGAGATGAGTCTTCAGTAAAGACGAGTCTATGTCTCTCACATGGATCGGCAGACCATTCCATAAAAATTTAGCTCTATAGGAGAAAGCCCTGCCTCCTGCTGTTTGCTTAGAAATTCTAGGAACAATAAGGAGGCCTGCGTCTTGTGACCATAACGTACGTGTAGGTATGTATGGCAGGACCAAATCAGAGAGATAGGTAGGAGCAAGTCCATGTAATGCTTTGTAGGTTAAAAGTAAAACCTTGAAATCAGCCCAAGCCTTAACAGGAAGCCACTGTAGAGAGACTAGCACTGGATTAATATGATCAAATTTGTGGTTTTAGTCAAGATTCTAGCAGCCGGATTTAAAACTAGCTGTTTATTTAGTGCCTTATCTGGGTAGCCGGAGAGTAGCACATTGCAGTAGTCTAATTTTGAAGTGACAAAAGCATGGATGAGCTTTTCTGCATAATATTTGGACAACATTTTTCAGATTTTTGCAATGTTACGAAGATGGAAAATATCTGCCCTTGAAATATTTTCTATATGTTTGTCAAAAGAGAGATCAGGGTTCAGAGTAACGCTGAGGTCCTTTACAGTTTTATTTGAGACGACTGCACAACAATAGAGATTCAGCAGATCTCTTTGTTTCTTGGGACCTAGAACTAGCATCTCTGTTTTGTCTGCGTTTAAAAGTAAACATTTGCCGCCATCCATTTTTGCCGCCATTTACCTCTCCTAGCTGTCAGGCCTAATGAATGGTCATACTCATGACACAAATACAGTGCCTTCGGAAAGTATTCAGACCCCTTGACCTTTTCCACATTTTGTTACGTTACAGCCTTATTCTAAAATTGATTAAATACATTTTTTCCCTCAGTAATCTACACACAATACCCGATAATGACAAAGCGAAAAACAGTTTATTTTTACAATTTTGCAAATGTATATTTAAAAAACAACTGAAATACCTTATTTACATAAGTATTCAGACCCTTTGCTATGAGACTCGAAATTGAGCTCAGGTGCATCCTGTTTCCATTGATCATTCTTGAGATGTTTCTACAACTTGATTGGAGTCAACCTGTGGTAAATTCAGTTGATTGGACATTATTTGGAAAGGCACACACCTGTCTATTTAAGGTCCCCACAGTTGACAGTGCATGTCGGAGCAAAAACCAAGCCATGAGGTCGAAGGAATTGTCCGTAGAGCTCCGAGACAGGATTGTGTCGAGGAACAGATCTGGGGAAGGGTACCAAAACAGTTCTGCAGCATTGAAGGTCCCCAAGAACACAGTGGCCTCCATCATTCTTAAATGGAAGAAGTTTAGAACCACCAAGACTCTTCCTAGAGCTGGCCGCCCGGCCAAACTGAGCAATCGGGGGAGAAGGACCTTGGTCAAGGAGGTGACCAAGAACCCGATGGTCACTCTGACAGAGCTCTAGAGTTCCTCTGTGGAGATGGGAGAACCTTCCAGAAGGACAACCATCTCTGCAGCACTCCACCAATCAGGCCTTTATGGTAGAGTGGCCAGACGGAAGCCATTCCTCAGTAAAAGGCACATGACAGCCAACTTGGAGTTTGCCAAAAGGCACATAAAGACTCTCAGACCATGAGAAACAAGATTCTCTGGTCTGATGAAACCAAGATTGAACTCTTTGGCCTGAATGCCAAGCGTCACATCTGTGAAAACGGTGAAGCATGGTGGTGGCAGCATCATGCTGTGGAGATGTTTTTCAGCGACAGGGACCTGTTTTTGCTTTGTCATTATGGGGTATTGTGTGTAGATTGATGAGGGGAAAAAAACAATTTAATACATTTTAGAATAAGGCTGTAACGTAACAAAATGTGGAAAAAGTCAAGAGGTCTGAATACTTTCCGAATGCACTGTATGTTGATGCATTAGTCAAGACTAAATAGGGGATTTTTACACTGAGAAAAGATAATAACATTTATGATTTTGTCCTTGTCAGGTGAACGTGGGGGAAATGGAGACAGCCAGAGAGAAATGGAGTTTGATTATTGGGAACCTGGCACTAAAACAGGTAATTTGCTTTATGGCTATACTGTCCAGTGTTTCCAGATTTCTATGAAATATGATCTATAATTAACTCCAATATGAGTGAAATAGTTTTCCTTCCAAAATATGTTAATTAGGTATTTTAAGAAGCAGCTTTTCTGTGTTGGAATGGTGTGGGCGTACCCCAACAACAGAATGGTGTGGGCGTATACCGGTCATAAAAAATATTCATGTGAATAGACCGCTGACTGGCCAGCTCATCCTCTTCAAGAGGATGACATCATCCTCTATGAGGAAATGGCAAGCATTTTTGAAATGGTCTGTTTGAGGTGGGGTTTTTTAAGTGTTTTTTTCTCCAATTCATTCTTTGGCCACAAATACGAGTATAGTATCAACAACATTATTTAGGTATGAGTTAACAGAATATTAACTTTTAAAAGTGAGATTTTCACTGGAAAGTTACTTTAAAGATATCCCTCAAACCTTTATTTGTACTTCTTAGCTCTAACAAATGCCTAGTGTCTGGCCCAAAGAGTGTTTTCTTTCTCCAGATGCAAGCCACAGTGCTGGGTCTCCTGGCTGCCCTGGCAGCGGTGGTCTTGGGCTGGGTACTGGAGGGAGATATGTTCCTCAGCCACGCTGCTCTCCTCTGCTCAGCCAGCGTAACTACTGCCTTCATGGCTTCCTTGCTGCAGGGTAAGGAGACCAGCTAGCCCTGTCCAAACCCTTAACCCACATCACACCTACCCACACAATGGGTTTTAAGTCACGGCTCAAACAGCTAGCTAGGTATTGACAGTGACGGACGAACACCAACCCTAACCCCACAGCACCTCTCATTCTCCTACAAACAGTGCATTCAGAAGGTATTCAGACCCCTTGACCTTTTTCACATTGTCTTACGTTACAGCCTTATTCTAAAATGGATTAAATAGTTTTTTCCCCTCATCAATCTATACACAATACCCCATAATGACAAAGCAAAAACAGGTTATGTTAGCAAATGAATTACAAATAAAATCTGAAATATCACATTTAAATACGTATTCAGACCCTTTACTCAGTACTTTGTTGAAGCACTTTTGGCAGCGATTACAGCCTCGATTCTTCTTGGGTATTGGCACACCTGTATTTAGGGAGTTTCTCCCATTCTTCTCTGCAGATCCTCTCAAGCTCTGTCAGGTTGGATGGGGAGCGCCACTGCACAGCTATTTTCAGGTCTCTCCAGAGATGTTTGATCGGGTTCAAGTCCGGGCTCTGGCTGGGCCACTCAAGGACATTCAGAGACTTGTCCTGAAGCCACTCCTGCGTTGTCTTGGCTGTGTGCTTAGGGTCGTTGTCCTGTTGGAAGGCGAACCTTCGCCCCAGTCTGAGGTCCTGAGCGCTCTGGAGCAGTTTTTCATCAAGGATCTCTCTACTTTCCTCCGTTCATCTTTCCCTCAATCCTGACTAGTCTCCCAGTCCCTGCCGCTGAAAAACATCCCCACAGTATGATGCTGCCACCACCATGCTTCACTGTAGGGATGGTGCCAGGTTTCCTCCTGTAGCTCAGTTGGTAGAGCATGGCGCTTGCAACGCCAGGGTTGTGGGTTCGTTTCCCACGGGGGGGCCAGTATGAAAAAAATATGTATGCACTCACTTAACTGTAAGTCGCTCTGGATAAGAGTGTCTGCTAAATGACTAAAATATAAAAAAATGTGACGCTTGGCATTCAGCCAAAGAGTTCAGTCTTGGTTTCATCAGACCAGAGAATCTTGTTTCTCATGGTCTGAGAGTCTTTATGTGCCTTTTGGCAAACTCCAAGCGGGCTGTCATGTGCCTTTTACTGAGGAGTGGCTTCCGTCTGGCCACTCTACCATAAAGGCCTGATTGGTGGAGTGCTGCAGAGATTGTTGTCCATCTGGAAGATTCTCCCATCTCCACAGAGGAACTCTGGAGCTCCTTCAGAGTGTCCATCAGGTTCTTGGTCACCTCCCTGACCAAGGCCCTTCTCTCCCGATTGCTCAGTTTGGCTTGGCGGCCAGGTCTAGGAAGAGTCTTGGTGGTTCAAAACTTCTTCCATTTAAGAATGATGGAGGCCACTGTGTTCTTGGGGACCTTCAATGCTGCAGAAATTATTTGGTACCCTTCCCCAGATCTGTGCCTCGACAAAATCCTGTCTCTGAGCTCTACGGACAATTCTTTCGACCTCATAGCTTGGTTTTTGCTCTGACAAGCACTGTCAACTGTGGGACCTTACATAGACTGGTGTGTGTCTTTCCAAATCATGTACAATCAATTGAATTTACCACAGGTGGACTACAATCAAGTTGTAGAAACATCTCAAGGATGATGGAAAGAGGATGCACCTGAGCTCAATTTCGAGTCTCATAGCAAAGGGTCTGAATACTTAAGTAAATAAGGGATTTCAGTTTTTTATTTTTAGTACATTTGCAAAAATTTAAAAATAAACTGTTTTTCGCTTTGTCATTATGGGGTATTGTGTGTAGATTGAAGAGGAAAAATATTTATTTAATTACGTTTAGAATAAGGCTGTAATGTAACAAAATCTGGAAAAAGTAAAGGGGTCTGAATACTTTCCGAATGCACTGTAGGTTCATGCATGCCAATTCCTCCATGCAAAGAGGCCCTCTTCACTAGCATCTTAGTGTGAGGTGACAGTCTCTTCATTATAGGCAAGTCCACATAAAAAAATACTAAATTTTACTATATAACACTATAGTACTTACTGTATAATTCTATAGAATTATGTAGTAAATTGTGGTATACTGTAGTATACTGTAGAATCCTATACTCAACACTGTAGACTGTAGTATCCCTCAATCGTGTAGTGCTTACTATAGACTTTTGTAGTATACTGTAGTATACTATACTACACACTTTAGTATCCCTCAATCATGTAGCGCTTACTTTAGAATTTTGTAGAACAGTGGAGAATACTATACTACACACTGTAGTATCCCTCGATCATGTAGTACTTTCTTCAGAATTTTGTAGTATACTTTAGAATACTATACTACACACTGTAGTATCCCTCGATCACATGGTGCTTACTTTCAAATGTTTTGATCGATTGGACTGCTAGCTAGCTTTACTGCTAGTTGCTAGCTTTGTCAATGTGGTTTTGATTTGAACGTGCTGGAGCGCATGCCCTTGATCGTGTAGTGCTTACTATAGAATTGTGTAGTATACTGTAGAATACTATACTCCACACTGTAGTATCCCTTGATTGATTTTATTTGACTATTTAAAACACAATATAACCACAAATGTGGATATAATGCATTTAGACATTTGATGAGAATAAAAAAATAAAAGTGAAACATTGATTTCCACTGTGGTCCTAGTTCAAACATCAAACATGTTACACATTTACAGCTAACCCACATGAAAAAATACTATAGTATACTAGGGTCTAAATACAGTAGTATTATATTTATATACTATAGTATTCACTGTAGTGTTTTTTTCCGGACATGAGTGTAGTATATTGTAGTAACACCTGCCGACTAGGGCACAAAAATGGCACAACTACCAATTACTGTTTAATAAGGGGAACAACTCAACCAGAACATAACACACACAGGTTCATGACGGGCCACCTATTGAGTTGGGTCAAAAGTTCTGAGCAATGCAACAGACCAAACAATATCTTAGCAAAAATATAACATTTGTATTACAATTGTAACATCTAAACATTAGACACAGGTTCTAGACCCATTCAAGGGAAACACTACAGAGGCAGATAAAGAACAAGCAAAGTTTATTAAAGCTTAGAGGATTAGGTTTGCTTGTTTGACACAGATACAGTGCCTTCAGAAAGTATTAATACCCCTTCACTTATTACAAAAGAAAATGTGTTACAGCCTAAATTCAAAATTGTTAGTTTTTTCTCATCCATCTACACACAATAGCCCATTTATAAGGAACAAAAATATAAACGCAACATGCAACAATGTCAAAGGTTTTACTGAGTTACAGTTCATATAAGGAAAACAGTCAATTGAAATAAATTCATAAGGCCCTCATCTATGGATTTCACATGACAGGGATACAGATATGCATCTGTTGGTCACAGATACCTTTAAAAATAAGGTAGGGGTGTGGATCTGAAAAGTAGTCAGTATCTGGTGTAACCACCATTTCAAATCAAATTAAATGTATTGGTCGCATACACATATTTAACAGATGTTAATGCGGGTGTAGCGAAATGCTTGTGTTCCTAACTCCAACAGTGTAGTTGCATCTAACATTTCCCAACAATACACACAAATCTAAAAGTAAAATAATGGAATTAAGAAATATATAAATATTAAGACAAGCAATGTCGGAGTGGTATTGACTAGAATACAGTAGAATACAGTATATACATATGAAATGAGTAAAACAGTATGTAAACATTATTAAAGTGACCAGTGTTCCATTATTAAAGTGACCAGTGTTCCATTATTAAAGTGACCAATGTTCCATTATTAAAGTGACCAGTGATTCCATGTCTATGTTCATAGGGCAGCATCTTCCAAGGTGCAGGGATGAGTAACCGGGTGGTAGCCGGCTAGTGACAGTGACTAAGTTCAAGGCAGGGTACTGGGTGGAGGCCGGCTAGTGATGACTATTTAATGGCCTTGAGATAGAAGCTGTTTTTCAGTCTCTCGGTCCCAGCTTTGATGCACCAATATTGACCTCGCCTTCTGGTTGATAGCGGAATGAACAGGCCATGGCTCGGATGGTTGATGTCCTTGATGATCTTTTTGGCCTTCCTGTGACATCGGGTGCTGTAGGTGTTCTGGAGCGCAGGTGGTGTGCCCCCTGTGATGCGTTGGGCAGACCGCACCACCCTCTGGAGAGCCCTGCGGTTGTGGGCGGTGCAGTTCCCATACCAGGCGGTGATACAGCCCGACAGGATGCTCTCAATGGTGCATCTGTAAAAGTTTGTGAGGGTCTTAGGGGCCTAGACGAATTTCTTCAGCCTCCTGAGGTTGAAGCGGCACTGTTGCGCCTTCTTCCCCACATTGTTTGTGTGGGTGGACCATTTCAGATTGTCAGTGATGTGTACACCGAGGAACTTGAAGCTTTTCACCTTCTCGACTGTGGTCTCATCGATGTGGATGGGGCGTGCTCCCTCTGCTGTCTCCTGAAGTCCACAATCAGCTCCTTCGTTTTGTTGACATTGAGGGAGAGGTTATTTTTCTCGCCAGGGCCCTCACCTCCTCCCTGTAGGCTGTCTCGTCATTGTTGGTAATTAGGCCTACTACTGCTGTGTCGTCTGCAAACTTGATGATTGAGTTTGCCTCATGCAGCATGACACATCTCTTTCACATAGAGTTGATCAGGCTGTTGATTGTGGCCTGTGGAATGTTGTCCCACTCCTTTTCAATGGCTGTGCGAAGTTGTTGGATATTGGCGGGAACTGGAACTTGCTGTCGTACACGTCAATCCAGAGCATCCCAAACATGCTCAATGGGTGACATGTTTGGTGAGTATGCAGACCATGGAAGAACTGGGACATTTTCAGCTTCCAGGAATTGTGTACAGATCCTTGCGACATGGGGCTGTGCATTATCATGCTAAAACATGAAGTGATGGTGGTGGATGAATGGCACAACAACGGGCCTCAGGATCCCGTCATGGTATCTCTGTGCATTCAAATTGCCATCAATAAAATGCAATTGTGTTTGTTGTCTGTAGCTTATGCCTGCCAATACCATAACCCCACCGCCATCATGGGGCACTCTGTTCTCAATGTTGACATCAGCAAACCGCTCGCCCACACGACCCCATACACGTGGTCTGCGGATGTGAGGCCGGTTGGACGTACTGCCAAATTCTCTAAAACAACGTTGAAGGCGGATTATAGTAGAGAAATTAACATTCAGTTCTCTGGCAACAGCTCTGATGGACATTCCTGCAGTCAGCAGATTTAATTCAAAACTTAACTAGGCCACTCAGGAACATTCACTGTCTTCTTGGTAAGCAACTCCAGTGTAGATTTAGCCTTGTGTTTTAGGTTATTGTCCTGCTGAAATCAGTGGCGGCTCCTGAAAAAATTCTCAGGAGGGGCAATTTTTCTGATGATTTAGGTGACCTACACACGTGCACGAGTCCGTGCACGCGATTCCAGATATCTTTACCTCTGAATAAACTGCCTTTATTATACCATATCCACCCTGTCCAAAGTCTCTACTTGGTCTCAGTTCTCCAGTAAACTTGTGATTATCAACAGTACACAACGGTAACAAACAATTGGGGGAACTCACGGGGCAGATAGTAACCACTTAAAAGGAAGCGATTCCCAAACCTTCCATAACAAAGCCATCACCTACAGAGAGATGAACTTGGAGAAGAGTCCCCTAAGTAAGCTTGTCCTGGGCCTCTGTTCACAAACACAAACAGACCCCACACAGCCCCAGGACAACAACAACAACAACAACAACAACACAATTAGACCCAACCAAATCATGAGAAAACAAAAAGAGAATTACTTGACACATTGGAAAGAACAAACAAAAAAACAGAGCAAACTAGAATGCTATTTGGCCCTAAACAGAGAGTACACAGTGGCAGAATACCTGACCACTGTGACTGACCCAAACTTAAGGAAAGCTTTGACTATGTACAGACTCAGTGACCATAGCCTTGCTATTGAGAAAGGCCGCCGTAGGCAGACCTGGCTCTCAAGAGAAGACAGGCTATGTGCACACTGCCCACAAAATGAGGTGGAAACTGAGCTGCACTTCCTAACCTCCTGCCAAATGTATGACCATATTAGAGACACATATTTCCCTCAGATTACAGCGATCCACAAAGAATTCGAAAACAAACCCAATTTTGATAAACTCCCTTATCTACTGGGTGAAAAACCACAGTGTGCCATCACAGCTGCAAGATTTGTGACCTGTTGCCACAAGAAAAGGGCAACCAGTGAAGAACAAACACCATTGTAAATACAACCCATATTTATGTTTATTTATTTTCCCATTTGTACTTTAACTATTTGCACATTGTAACAACACTGTATATATACATAATATGACATTTGAAATGTCTTTATTCTTTTGAAACTTCTGAGTGTAATGTTTACTGTTAATATTTATTGTTTATTTCACTTTTGTTTACTATCTACTTCCCTTGCTTTGGCAATGTTAACACACGTTTCCCATGCCAATAAAGCCCTTAAATTGAATTGAATTGATAGTAAGGTCGCAATGACACAGAAAGCAGTTCAATGTCGGGGTACAGAGTCGCTCTCTTACCAGGATCGCGGTCCGCTCTGACCAGGGTGAAGGTGGCCGGCTCCACTTCTCTGTCCGGGACTCATCCAGCCAAGTCTCCCAGCTGTATTGGGATTCAGCTGCCAGCAGCGTTTTCATTATTTAGTCCGTTCGTAGCGGGTATGTACACGATCAACAAGATCAGTCCAAAACCAACCACTGGAAATCCATGGTTGGCAGAATGTTTGTAAACTAAGTCTACAAATTAAAAACATAAAATAACGCCGCACTGCAGGTCGCAACAGAGACGCTGATAGCCGCCATTGTCTTAGTTACGTTCAACGTTACGTCACGTATGACGAAAGCGCGTAAGTGCAAGCCCACAGACACCCATAGAGAATGTATTGAAAGCTTTGAAATGTGAAAAAATAGATTTTACATGACAGGCTATGAGAGACTTCTGGGCGATTTTCAACTTGACTGAAATCGCCCCAAAAACGGGCGGGGCCATTTGAAGCACGACTTTAGCCTGATTTGACATTTAGTGGCTGGCAGATCAGACGTGAACACTGATAACTGCTGTTGCCGTGATATAATTGATTAGAAAAAAAATCCCTTCCTTTTCCCGTTTGGCAGTGCGTCGCCCATATCGCCCTATTGAACAAGCCGTCCCTGGCTGAAATGTGAATTCATCCCCCAGTGTCTGGTGGAAAGCAGACTAAACTAGGTTTTCCTCTAGGATTTTGCCTGTGCTTAGCTCCATTCAGTAAATGTTTTATCCTGAAAAAAAATTGATATCCACAGTCCTTAACGATTACAAGCATACCCATAACATGATGCAGTCACCACTATGAAAATATGGACAGTGGTACTCAGTAATGTGTTGTATTGGATTTGCCCCAAACATAACACTTTGTATTCAGGACAAAAAGTAAATTGCTTTGCCACATTTTCTGCAGTATTACTTAAGTGCCTTGTTGCAAACAGGATGCATGTTTTGGAATATTCTGTACAGACTTCCTTCCTTTCACTCTGCCAATTAGGTTAGTATTGTGGAGTAACTACAATGTTGTTGATCCATCCACACTTTTCTTCTATCACAGCCATTAAACTCTGTAACTGTTTTAACGTCACCATTGGCCTCATGGTGAAATCCCTGAGCGGTTTCTTCCTCTCCGGCAACTGAGTTAGGAAGGACGCCTGTATCTTTGTAGTGACTGGGTGTATTGATACACCATCCAAAGTGTAATTAATAACTTCACCATACATTTACATTTACATTTTAGTCATTTAGCAGACGCTCTTATCCAGAGCAACTTACAGTTAGTGAGTGCATACATATTTTATTTTTTTACTTCACACTCAAGGGGATACAGTATATTCAATGTCAGCTTCTTTTTTTTTTTACCCATCTACCAATAGGTGCCATTCTTTGCAAGGCATTGGAAAACCTCCCTGGTCTTTGTGGTTGAATCTGTGTTTGAAATTCACTGCTCGACTGAGGGACCTTACAGATAATTGTATGTGTTGGTTACAGAGATGAGGTAGTCATTCAAAAATCATGTTAAACACTATTATTGCACACATGCAACTTAGGCACATTTTTACTCCTGAACTTATTTAGGCTTGCCATAACAAAGGAGTTGAATACTTCTAGACTCAAGACATTTCAGCTTTTCATTTTTAATTAATGTCTAAAATTTCTAAAAACATAATTCCACTTTGTCATTATGGGGTATTGTGTGTAGTCCAGTGACACCAGGGGTAGGAACCGAAATTACTTTGAAATCAATCATTTTTTAAATTTAGCTCATTAAATTAATTCACCAATCAGAGCGGATAGAGCAGGCAAGCTAGTAGTTTACATGCGTAATGGACAGACAAGTGTAGCCTTTGGCGCAAGGTGCAACTGAAATTTTGCAGGTGGGGAGAGGGCAAGAGAGTTGAGGAGGAGGCTTGAAGCACATCTTGTTATGACATACATTATCTGAATTAGGTCCACAGAATTATACCTAGGAAGAGCAGCTTCTGGGGAGGAACTTTTAATGTATTTTGAGCTAGCTCGCTACAAACTTGAG
This sequence comes from Coregonus clupeaformis, assembly GCF_020615455.1. Classification (NCBI taxonomy): domain Eukaryota; kingdom Metazoa; phylum Chordata; class Actinopteri; order Salmoniformes; family Salmonidae; genus Coregonus; species Coregonus clupeaformis. Next base: position 27,710,402 of record NC_059217.1, on the reverse strand, counting down.
CTAGCTAGCTAATAAGTGTGGGTGTGTAGAGCTGCACCAGAATGAACACATCTTACCTTTTTGTATTTAATAAATCCAACGTGAAATGTGATAACTAGGCCTATAGGATCCTTAACTAGCATTGAAAAAGTTCATCCATTCTTCTCTAGCTAATAAAAAATCTCTCTTTCTATCTTCTGAATCAAGCTTGTAACCTCAGTACAGTAGTTTATGCTTCTGAGGAGGGAGGGGCAGGTAGCCTAAACACACACAGGCAAAGATTTTCAGCTTGCAGGCAGACACTGGAATACGTTTCTGAGTGACAGAGTGAGGGCTTTGCATAGGCACTTTGTTGCGTTTTGTTGTGGGACTATATAAAAAATGCCTGGAAGGTAAAATAATGTTATTAACCGGTTCCCATGCTTTTAAAATAATGGTTCTGTTACGGAACAGTATGGATGACTTTCGTTCCAGGTTCCGTTTCTGTTCCTTGAAAAATTTTCTTTAATGGTTTTCTGTTCTGTTCCCTGAACCGGTTCCAACCCCTGGGTGACACAAAATCTCAATTTAATCCATTTTAAATTCAGGCTGTAACACAACAAATTGTGGAAAAAGTCAAGGGGTGTGAATACTTTCTGAAGGCACTGTAAGTAACGCACATTAACAAGAGTACACCAAAATGACTTCATAGATCTTTTACTTCCACTAGATAGCTTTCTGAAATACAAGAGCGCTTTCACAGAGATTCAGCTGACCAGGTTCTAAAGATGACCAAAAACTGTGACAAACAATACTGATGATCTTCTGATGGTAGAAAAGAAAACAGTTAGATAAATAAATACAAATTACTACTTAAACAGTCACCTTATTGAAGGGCGCTGCCAATACAGTGGGGAAAAAAGTATTTAGTCAGCCACCAATTGTGCAAGTTCTCCCAGTTAAAAAGATGAGAGAGGCCTGTAATTTTCATCATAGGTACACGTCAACTATGACAGACAAAATAAGAAAAAAAAATCCAGAAAATCACATTGTAGGATTTTTAATGAATTTATTTGCAAATTATGGTGGAAAATAAGTATTTGGTCACCTACAAACAAGCAAGATTTCTGGCTCTCACAGACCTGTAACTTCTTCTTTAAGAGGCTCCTCTGTCCTCCACTCGTTACCTGTATTAATGGCACTTGTTTGAACTTGTTATCAGTATAAAAGACACCTGTCCACAACCTCAAACAGTCACACTCCAAACTCCACTATGGCCAAGACCAAAGAGCTGTCAAAGGACACCAGAAACAAAATTGTAGACCTGCACCAGGCTGGGAAGACTGAATCTGCAATAGGTAAGCAGCTTGGTTTGAAGAAATCAACTGCGGGAGCAATTATTAGGAAATGGAAGACATACAAGACCACTGATAATCTCCCTCGATCTGGGGCTCCACGCAAGATCTCACCCCGTGGGGTCAAAATGATCACAAGAACGGTGAGCAAAAATCCCAGAACCACACGGGGGGACCTAGTGAATGACCTGCAGAGAGCTGGGACCAAAGTAACAAAGCCTACCATCAGTAACACACTACGCCGCCAGGGACTCAAATCCTGCAGTGCCAGACGTGTCCCCCTGCTTAAGCCAGTACATGTCCAGGCCCGTCTGAAGTTTGCTAGAGTGCATTTGGATGATCCAGAAGAGGATTGGGAGAATGTCATATGGTCAGATGAAACCAAAATATAACTTTTTGGTAAAAACTCAACTCGTAGTGTTTGGAGGACAAAGAATGCTGAGTTGCATCCAAAGAACACCATACCTACTGTGAAGCATGGGGGGTGGAAACATCATGCTTTGGGGCTGTTTTTCTGCAAAGGGACCAGGACGACTGATCCGTGTAAAGGAAAGAATGAATGGGGCCATGTATCGTGAGATTTTGAGTGAAAACCTCCTTCCATCAGCAAGGGCATTGAAGATGAAACGTGGCTGGGTCTTTCAGCATGACAATGATCCCAAACACACCGCCCGGGCAACGAAGGAGTGGCTTCGTAAGAAGCATTTCAAGGTCCTGGAGTGGCCTAGCCAGTCTCCAGATCTCAACCCCATAGAAAATCTTTGGAGGGAGTTGAAAGTCTGTGTTGCCCAGCGACAGCCCCAAAACATCACTGCTCTAGAGGAGATCTGCATGGAGGAATGGGCCAAAATACCAGCAACAGTGTGTGAAAACCTTGTGAAGACTTACAGAAAACGTTTGACCTGTGTCATTGCCAACAAAGGGTATATAACAAAGTATTGAGAAACTTTTGTTATTGACCAAATACTTATTTTCCACCATAATTTGCAAATAAATTCATTAAAAATCCTACAATGTGATTTTCTGGATTTTTCTTTCTCATGTTAACTGTCATAGTTGACGTGTACCTATGATGAAAATTACAGGCCTCCCTCATCTTTTTAAGTGGGAGAACTTGCACAATTGGTGGCTGACTAAATACTTTTTTCCCCCACTGTATACTGCCTGGACCTCACACCAGCAAAGCATCTCCAAACAAACCAACTGAAAACAAAAGGACATTATTGCAGTGGCTTGACATAATGAACATCTTGAACATTGTCACACATGAATAAACTCACTGATGGTGAAACTCAACACATACCATTCAGAACAATCGACCACACCCCAAACATTTCTTCAAGACAGCATGGTCACAAAGTGTTTCCTCACAGAAATAAACCACCAGCATCAGCATACAGCCTATACACACAAAGGACCTTCCTGGTACAAAGCTCTCACCTGAAAATGCTTTATACATTTCCTACATGTCCTCCCCTGATAAGGGTCCCCAACGGAAACACTGAGGTTTAGGTGAGGGTTATGGTGATGCCCATCTACTGTGGGACCCCAGTTAAAGAGCAGGTGGAGGCAGAGATGCAGTTCTGTATAAAAGTATTTATAGAGTCAGGTAATGGAGATGATACATGGCAGGGAATGATTGACAGTTGTAGACATGAGACGCTTGTCTTGTAACTTGGTTGGCTTTGTATGGAGTATGGTTTATCTAAAAGGACACAAAGGTGCAAATAATAATGGGCAATAACAGCAATGAACATACGTAATTAATGGCAATCACTAGTGAATACTACAGTATACTACAGTCATGTCCGCAGAAACACTACAGTAAATTTACTACAGTCATGTCCGCAAAAACACTACATAATAATTAGGGGATGCTTATATAGTCCTGTTTCACTGTATGTGTAAGTGGGTAACTGGCACAGATGTGAGGTGTGAAATGGAAATGTGTTTTTTTGCATATCTCACTCCCCCTGAGATACCCTGGCTGTGACCCCACTCTCCGAGGGTATCAGCCATTATTAATGGCGACCCTGGAGAAATTAGGGTTAATTGCCTTTCTCAAGGGCAGAATGACAGATTTTACCTTGTCGGATCAGGGATTAGATCCAGCAACCTTTCGGTTACTGGCCCAACGCTCCTGACGGCCAGGCTACCTGCCGTCCTACAGTGAATGTACATTATCCTAGGGGGCGTTGGAAGACACACTGTAAATAACCTAATTTATGTCCCTCTTACTGCCCGGAATGCCTCTGCTGATCCTACAGCTATTGTACGCAGTAATCATATGCCTATGAACCAGAGTAATACTGTTAGCACTGAGGTGGTGTGCAGTAGTAGGAAGTCCACTGTGTGCAGCTCACCCTGCACTAATACAAATAACCTGGGTATGTCTACCTCTGCTAAGCTTCCCAGTAAAGCAAGAAAAAGAATCAAGCATCCCAGAAAAGTGTTAAAAAATAGTCCACGTTAACATATGTAGCTTAAGAAACAAGGTTAATGAAATCAATAATTTGCTAGTAACAGATGACATTCATATTCTGACAATCTCTGAAACTCACTTAGATTATACCTTTGATGATACAGTGGTAGCAATACAAGGTTATAACATTTACAGAAAAGACAGAAATGCCAACGGGGGCAGTGTTGCGGTCTATATTCAGGACCACATTCCTGTAAAGCTTAGAGAGGATCTCATGTTAAATATTGTTTAAGTAATATGGCTACAGGTTCACCTGCCTCACCTAAAGCCCATTTTGGTGGGACGCTGCTATAGACCACCAAGTACTAACAGTCAGTATCTGGATAACATGTGTGAACTGCTTGATAATATATGTGATATCAATAGAGAGGTGTACTTTCTGGGTGATTGAAATATTGACTGGCTTTCATCAGGCTGCCCACTCAGGAGAAAGCTTTAAACTAACTAGTGCCTGCAACCTGATTCAGGTTATCAATCAACCTACCAGGGTAGTTACAAACAGTACAGGAATGAAATCATCAACATGTATTGATCATATCTTTACTAATGCTGCAGAAATTGGGCCTAATATTGTGTATAAGAGGTCATACAATACGTTTTGTAGATATGAACAATATGTTGTTGATGTGAAGAATATTTGTTGGTCCGTGGTGTGTAATGACGAGCAACGAGATGCTGCACTTGACACATTTATGAAATTGCTTATCCAAGTTACTAATAAGCATGCACCCATTAAGAAAATGACTGTTAAAACGTTTACATCCCCATGGATTGATGAGGAATTGAAAAATGGTATGGTTGAGAGGAAAGAGGCAAAAGAGATGGCAAATAGGTCATTGGAAAACGTACTGCAAATTGAGAAATCATGTGACTAAACTGAATTAAAAGAAGAAGAAACTACGATGACAAGCCACCGGGGTCTGGCAACTTGGATGGAAAATTACTGAGGATAATAGCGGACGATATTGCCACTCCTATGTGCCATATCTTCAATTTAAGCCTACTAGAAAGTGTGTGCCCTCAGGCCTGGAGGGAAGTAAAAGTTATTCCCCTACCTAAGAATAGTTTTTAAAACTTAACTGGCTCAAATAGCCTACCAACCCTTAGTAAACTTTTGAAAAAAAATGGTGTTTGACCAGATAAAATGCTATTTTACAGTAAACAAATTGACAACAGACTTTCAGCACGCTTATAGGGAAGGACATTCAACAAGCACAGCACTTCCACAAATGACTGATGATTGACTGAGAGAAATTGATGATAAAAAGATTGTGGGGGCTGTTTTGTTAGACTTCAGTGCGGCTTTTGACATTATCGATCATAGTCTGTTGCTGGAAAAACGTATGTGTTATGGCTTTACACCACCTGCTATATTGTGGATAAAGAGTTACCTGTCTAACAGAACACAGAGGATGTTCTTTAATGGAAGCCTCTCCAACAATCAGGAATTCCCCAGGGCAGCTGTCTAGGCCCCTTACTTTTTTCAATCTTTACTAATGACATGCCACTAGCTTTAAGTAAAGCCAGTGTGTCTATGTATGCGGATGACTCAACACTATACACGTCAGCTACCACAGCGACTGAAATGACAGCAACACTTAACAAACAGCTGCAGTTAGTTTCAGAATGGGTGGCAAGGAATAAGTTAGTCCTAAATATTTCAAATGAAAAGCATTGTATTTGGGACAAATAATTTACTAAACCCTAAACTTCAACTAAATATTGTAATGAATAATGTGGAAATTGAGCAAGTTGAGGAGACTAAACTGCTTGGAGTAACCCTGGATCGTGAACTGTCATGGCCAAAACATATTGATACAACAGTAGCTAGGATGGGGAGAAGTCATAATAATAAAGTGCTGCTCTACCTTCTTAACAGCACTATCAACAAGGCAGGTCCTACAGGCCCTCGTTTTGTCACACCTGGTCTACTGTTCAGTTGTGTGGTCAGGTGCCACAAAGAGGGACTTAGGAAAATTGCAATTGGCTCAGAACAGGGCAGCACGGCTGGCCCTTGGATGTACACAGAGAGCTAACATTAATAATATGCCTGTCAATCTCTCCTGGCTCAAAGTGGAGTAGATATTGACTTCATCACTACTTGTATTTGTGAGAGGTATTGACATGTTAAATGCACCGAGCTGTCTGTTTGAACTACTGGCACATAGCTCGGACACCCATGCATACCCCACAAGACATGCCGCCAGAGGTCTCTTCACAGTCCCCAAGTCAAGAACAGACTATGGGAGGCGCACAGTACTACATAGAGCCATGACTTCATGGAACTCTATTTCACATCAAGTAACTCATGCCAGCAGTAAAATTAGATTTAAAAAAGATAGAAATACACCTTATGGAACAGCGGGGACTGTGAAGCAACACAAACATAGACACATGCGTACAAACACACAATAACATACGCACTATACACATGGATTTTGTGTTATAGATGTGTGGTAGTAGAGTAGAGGCCTGAGGGCACACACTTAATATGTTGTGAAATCTGTTATAAATGTATTGTAATGTTTTTAAAATGTATAACTGCCTTAATTTTGCTGGACCCCAGGAAGAGTCGCTGCTGCCATAATAAATACAAATGAATACAAAAACACTACAGTAAAGTCTGTGAAAACACTACAGTGAATACTATAGTATATAAATATATTAATACTACAGTATATATACCATAGTATACTATAGTATTTTTTCATGTGGGAGGTGTCTCCTTCTACATACAGTATTATCCCTTACTCTCCATTTACAGTACATATAATTATTCCTATTTAATTGCAATACTGTACACTTCTGCTGTATTCTTGGAAAAGCCTGAATGCTCTTTCTATTTGAGACGTACAGAATATAATCATCAGAGACCAGGAAGCTTAGCTACAACTGACATTGTAGGTTTCTTCCGTATCAGAGACCTTTTTGTTGCAAAACCATTTTGTTATGACTCAAATAAAACCAATGCTTGGGATCTGAGAGGTAGACCAGACTCTGTAAGGCAGAGCTTGTGATCTAGCTAGGACACCCAAATCAATTATTAATGTGGTTTTTATTGGAACGCTGGGTACTGATCGGTCCACAGAATAACATGCTATTTTATCTGCCTTGGAATGGTGATATGTATCAGCTCTATTTCAACAAATTCAACTTGACCATCTGTGTTTACAGATACTTGATTTGCATTTACCACTTGATAAAAGGGGAATTGAATAATACCACTGAAGGCCATTACAGTCCCTTGTCCCTTTCGCCAGTCTGACGATTTGCATTTACCACTTGATAAAAGGGGAATTGAATAATACCACTGAAGGCCATTACAGTCCCTTGTCCCTTTCGCCAGTCTGACGCTTCTCCCAGCTGTCACAACATTGCTTTTATCTGTGCAACTCTTGGCTCCTCAATTCATGCACCTTGGTTGGAGAGCTGTGCAACTCTGAACAGTAGCCTGAATCTGACTTGACTGTATTGTTTTCTCCCAGGGATCATCATGGTGGGAGTGATCATCGGCTCCAAGAGGATTGGCATCAACCCAGACAACGTGGCCACGCCCATCGCTGCCAGCTTCGGTGACCTCATCACCCTGGCCATCCTGGCCTGCCTCAGCCAGGGGCTCTACGAATGCATTGGTGAGGGGAGGGGGTATATAGAGAGAGGTTTCGAGAGGTTTAGCTTTAGGCCACTAGGGGGCAGTATGAGCCCATTTACTGGAACATCATAGCTACATTGACAGCTCTGTCTGACTCGTCTGTCTGGCTATCTTCAACTGTATTTGTTTAGCTAGTGTGTGTCTGCTCCTGTCTCCACACAGAGTTGTATCCCTATGTGTCGTACCTGGTGTGTCTGTTCTTCCTCGGACTGACCCCTCTGTGGGTGGTCGTCTCCTCCAGAAACCCAGCAAGTCGCATTCTACTCTACACAGGCTGGGAACCAATCATCACTGCCATGGTCATCAGCAGGTCTGCTCCCCTGTTCCGTGCCCCTGAAGTCCAGTCACAGCATTCAAATGGAAATGGAAATACCATCCTTTAATTTGTCTTTTTCTCTAGTATCGGAGGACTCATCTTGGACACAACTGTATCAGACCCGAACATGGTGGGAATGATAGTCTACACGCCAGTTATGAATGGTGAGACAAGGATCTGGGTTTTTAGAAGCATACATTTAGGAACCTTCAAGAAAATGGTAAGTCACAAGATCTCTCCATATGTATGATCATTGTGTCTTCTTCATCTCTATCTAGGTATTGGGGGGAACTTGGTTGCCATCCAGTCCAGTCGTATAGCCACTGATCTGCACCTCCACTGCTCACCAAGGCAGGTGCCTGAGGATCGCAGGAGCTGCTACAACCCCTGTAGGACCTTCTGTGGCTCAGGTAATGACACACACATGTGTCAGGGGCTGATGTAAGTGTGGTGTGGAAGTCAGGCGCAGGACACCGAAGTTTAGTCCAACAAAGTTTACTAGTTAACCACTAGGCAAAAATACAATAAACGGCCTCAAAAACACACAGAGGCGAGCGATTACGCAAACTGTGCGTAACTCCAAAAACAACAAACAGAGCAAACACGCAGCACTAACTGACATGAGAAAACAACACACAACCTAACCAATACAAAACAGGCAACTTATAGAACACATAATCAGACACAAACGGACACAGGTGCAATAGACAGACAAAAGCAATCAAACATAGAAACATTCAACGGTGGCAGCTAGTACTCCGGGGACGACGAACGCCGAAGCCTGCCCGAACAAGGAGGAGGAGCAGCCTCGGCAGAATCCGTGACAGTACCCCCCCCTTGACGCGCGGCTCCAGCCGTGCGCCGACCCCGGCCTCGGGGACAGCCAGGAGGACGCGGACCCGGGCGCGTGGGATGCCCACGGTGGAACTCAGTCAGGAGGGATGGATCTAGGATGTCCCTCCTAGGCACCCAGCACCGTTCCTCCGGACCGTACCCTCCCACTCCACGAGATACTGGAGACCACTCATCCTGCGCCTCGAGTCCAAGATGGTCCGGACCCTGTACGCCGGGGCCCCCTCGATGTCCAAAGGGGGCGGAGGGGTCTCTCCTATCTCATCTTCTTGGAGTGGGCCAGCTACCACCGGCCTGAGAAGAGACACATGGAACGAGGGGTTAATATTCTTGTAATCAATAGGCAGTTGTAACCTGTAACACACCTCGTTCAATCTTCTCAGGACTTTAAAGGGCCCCACAAACCGCCGACCCAGCTTCCGGCAGGGCAGGCGGAGGGGCAGGTTTCGAGTCGAGAGCCAGACTCGAAAGACTCGATCTCCCGGTGCGTATACCGGTCCCTCACTGCGGTGGCGATCGGCGCTCGCCTTTTGTCGACTGATGGCCCGCTGCAGATGGACATGTGCAGCGTCCCACGTCTCCTCCGAGCGCCGAATCCACTCATCCACCGCAGGGGCCTCGATCTGGCTCTCGTGCCATGGTGCCAGGACCGGCTGATACCCTAAAACACACTGGAAAGGTGTTAAATTGGTGGAGGAGTGGCGGAGAGAGTTCTGGGCCATCTCTGCCCAGGGGATATACCTAGACCACTCCTCCGGCCGGCCCTGGCAATAGGACCTCAGAAACCTACCCACATCCTGGTTGACTCGTTCAACCTGCCCATTGCTCTCTGGGTGGTACCCCGAGGTAAGGCTCACCGAGACCCCCAAGCGTTCCATGAACGCCCCCAGACTCTGGAGGTGAACTGGGGACCTCGGTCAGACACAATATCCTCGGGGACCCCATAGTGCCGGAACACGTGGGTAAATAGGGCCTCAGCGGTCTGTAGGGCAGTAGGGAGACCCGGCATTGGGAGGAGACGACAGGCCTTGGAAAACCGATCCACAACGACCAAAATTGTGGTATTCCCCTGGGAGGGGGGAAGGTCGGTCACAAAATCCACCGAGAGGTGGGACCATGGTCGTTGTGGAACGGGCAGGGGATGTAACTTTCCCCTGGGCAAATGTCTAGGCGCCTTACACTGGGCGCACACCGAGCAGGAGGAGACATAAACCCTCACATCCCTAGCTAACATTGGCCACCAGTATTTCACGCTAAGGCAGTGCACTGTCCGGCCAATACCTGGATGTCCAGAGGAGGGTGATGTATGAGCCCAATAAATAAGGCGGTCACGAACCTCGAGCGGAACGTACGTCCGCCCCACAGGACACTCGGGGGGAGTAGGGTCGGTACGCAGTGCCCGCTCGATCTCCGCATCGACCTCCCACACAACCGGAGCCACCAGACAAGACGGCAGTATGGGAGTAGGCTCGATGGACCTCTCCTCTGTGTCATACCGCCGGGACAGGGCGTCTGCCTTACCGTTCTGGGACCCTGGGATGTATGTGATCTTAAAAACAAACCGGGTCAGGAACATGTTCCACCTAGCCTGACGAGGGTTCAATCTCCTAGCTGCCCGGATGTACTCCAGGTTACGGTGGTCAGTCAGAATGAGGAAAGGGTGTTGAGCCCCCTCAAGCCAATGCCTCCACACCTTTAGGGCCTGGACTACAGCCAACAGCTCCCTGTCCCCTACGTCATAATTACGCTCCGCCGAGCTGAGCTTCTTAGAGTAGAACGCACAGGGGCGGAGCTTGGGTGGCGTGCCGGACCGTTGCGACAGGAATGCCCCAATAACGGCCTCGGACGCGTCTACCTCAACTTGAAATGGTAAAGCGGGGTCCGAATGCGCCAGCACCGGAGCCGAAGTGAACAGGTTCTTCAGTCTAACAAATGCCCTGTCCGCTTCAGCTGACCACTGCAAACGCACCGGACCCCCCTTTAGCAGGGACGTAATGGGAGCTGCCACCTGTCCAAAGCCCCGGATAAACCTCCGGTAGTAATTAGCAAAACCCAAAAACTGCTGCACCTCTTTTACAGTGGTTGGAGTTTGCCAATTACGCACGGCCGACACACGGTCAACCTCTATCTTCACACCAGACGCGGACAATCGATAACCCAAAAAGGAGATGGACTCCTGGAAAAACAGGCATTTCTCTGCCTTAACATACAAGTCATGCTCCAACAGCCTCGTCAATACTCGGCGCACCAGGGCTACATGCTCGGCTCGGGTAGAAGAGTACACTAGGATGTCGTCAATGTATACTACCACACCCTGCCCATGCATGTCCCGGAAAATCTCGTCAACAAAGGATTGGAAGACTGAAGGAGCATTCATTAACCCGTATGGCATGACGAGATACTCGTAATGACCCGAGGTGGTGCTAAATGCTGTTTTCCATTCATCCCCCTCCCTAATGCGCACCAGATTGTACGCGCTCCTGAGATCCAACTTTGTGAAGAACCGCGCTCCGCGTAATGACTCCGTCATAGTCGCAATCAGAGGAAGAGGGTAACTGTACTTAACCGTGATCTGATTGAGACTACGGTAATCAGTACACGGGCGCAAACCCCCGTCCTTCTTCTTCACAAATAAGAAACTCGAGGAAACCGGGGAAGTGGAGGACCGGATGTATCCCTGTGCCAAGGACTCGGCTATGTAAGTCTCCATAGCCGCTGTCTCCTCTTGAGACAGGGGATACACACGGCTCCGCGGAAGTGCCGCTCCTGTTTGGAGATCTATCGCACAATCCCCCTGTCTATGAGGTGGTAGCCATGTTGCCCTAGTTTTGCTGAACACAAGTGCTAAATCCTCATATTCAGGGGGAATGCGCATTGCGGGCACTTGGTTCGGACTCTCCACCGAGGTCGCCCCTAAGGAAACACCTAGACATTTCCCTACACACTGGGCAGACCACTCCATAAGAGCCCTCTGTTGCCACGCAATGGTAGGATCATGGGCGCTTAACCAGGGAAGCCCCAGCACCACGGGATACGCAGGAGAGTCGATCAGATAAAACTGAATGATCTCCTCATGACCCCCCTGCGTCGTCATCTTAAGTGGTGCTGTGACTTCTCTGATCAACCCCGATCCCAGCGGCCGGCTGTCTAGGGCATGAACAGGAAAAGGGACTTCTACCGGCCGAAGGGGAATTCCTAGCCTATAACAAAATTCACGATCAACAAAATTCCCAGCTGCCCCTGAATCTACTAGCGCCTTATGCTGGGAATGAGGTGCCACCTGTGGAAATCTCACAGGTATACTCATGTGACCAACAGAGAGCTCTGGGTAAGTGGGGCGCCTACTCACCTGAAATGACTCCCCGGTGCGTGACCTGTTGTCCCCTCTCCCAGGAGACCCTCCCCAGCACCTAGCCGCAGTGTGTCCTCCACGGCCACAGTTGGTGCAGGAACGGCCCCCCTCGGGTTCTCTCTCCTCCTCTCCCTAGCGCCAGCACCCCCGAGCTCCATGGGAATCGGCTCGGAGGTGCTGGAGGGTGGAATGGACGACCCCCACTCGGGACGTCCGCGGGTAGCCAGCAGGGTGTCGAGACGGATGGAAATGTCCACCAACTGGTCGAAGGATAGGTTGGTGTCCCTGCAGGCCAGCTCACGACGAACGTCCTCTCGTAGGCTACACCGGTAATGGTCGATGAGGGCCCTCTCATTCCACCCCGCATCCGCCGCTAGAGTCCGGAACTCCAGGGCGAACTCCTGTGCACTCCTCTTCCCCTGTCGGAGGTGGAACAGACGCTCCCCCGCCGCCTTCCCCCGCTACCATCACCTACGCGGCGGGAGAACTCCGCGTAGGTGATGGTAGCGGCGTCTATTCCCCTCCATTCGGCATTGGTCCACTCCAACGCCTTGCCGGATAGACAGGAGATGAGGGCGGAGACGCTCTCGTATCCCGAGGGCACCGGGTGTATGGTGGCCAGGTATAGTTCCACCTGCAGGAGGAACCCCTGACACCCGGCTGCAGAACCATCATATGCCCTCGGGAGCGAGAGCCGAATGCCACTGGGTTCCGGTGCTGGGAGAGGAGGACTGGCCGATGGTGATGGTAAGGTGTGCGAAGGCGTGGGCACCTCTCCCGTAACCAACCGGCGTAGCGTGTTGAACACCTCGTTCATGGCGGCCCCAAGTTGCCGGATCATGGTGTCTTGGTCGCTGATCCGATCCTCCAGCGACTTGGGTGCCGCCGCTGCTCCTGCTGACTCCATAATGGTGTGTTGTTCTGTCAGGGGCTGATGTAAGTGTGGTGTGGAAGTCAGGCGCAGGACACCGAAGCTTAGTCCAACAAAGTTTACTAGTTAACCACTAGGCAAAAATACAATAAACGGCCTCAAAAACACACAGAGGCGAGCGATTACGCAAACTGTGCGTAACTCCAAAAACAACAAACAGAGCAAACACGCAGCACTAACTGACATGAGAAAACAACACACAACCTAACCAATACAAAACAGGCAACTTATAGAACACATAATCAGACACAAACAGACACAGGTGCAATAGACAGACAAAAGCAATCAAACATAGAAACATTCAACGGTGGCAGCTAGTACTCCGGGGACGACGAACGCCGAAGCCTGCCCGAACAAGGAGGAGGAGCAGCCTCGGCAGAATCCGTGACAACATGTAGGCAGGCTCATGCACATGACCAGTCCCCTTAACATACCTGTGAACACGAAAGGTTATGAAATGTTCTGTTGTCAGGTGTATTGTATCTGTCAGTTAACCATATCTACCTCTCTGACAGGCGCCAATCATCGCTCTGCCCAGGTGCTGCTCCTGTTGGTCGTCCCGGGTCACCTGATCTTCCTGTACACCATCCACTTGATGAAGGGCAGCACCTCTCCCACACCTGTCTTCATCACCTTCTTCTTAGCTGCAGCCCTCCTACAGGTAAATCAGGAAACAAGAGAGATCAGTTAGGTCAATTTATGTGTCTTAGTAGTCATAAGTGGATTATTTCTCCTCTGCTCCTTCATTAACACTGATACTATAATTAAGCAATAAGGGCCGAGGGGGTGTGGTATATGGCCAATATACCACGACTAAAGGCTGTTCTTAGGCATGACGCAACAAACCCCTGAGGTGCCTTATTGCTATTATAAACTGGTTACGTAATTAGAGCAGTAAAAATAAATGTTTTGTCATACCTGTGGTATATGGTCTGATATACCACAACTGTTAGCCAATCAGCATTCAGGTCTCGAATCACTCAGTTTATAATAAAGGGCTGAATCTTTCTCTCTCCCTTCTCTTAGGTCTTCACACTGCTATGTATTGCTGACTGGATGATCCATTGTCTGTGGCGGACGGGCAAAGACCCTGACAGTTACTCCATCCCCTACCTCACTGCCCTGGCGGATCTATTGGGCACAGCCCTCCTGGCTCTGGCCTTCCTTTTGCTCTGGCTCGTAGGGGAGGTTCCCACTGGAGACTGACACCCTGGGTGCTTCATCTTCTCCCATTCTCCTTTCATTCTGCCTGGGTGAAAGCAGACATTTCAACTGCTTTCACCAATCCACCCCTATTGGATCTGTGATTGTTTTAAAGTAAGGTTGGATGCATTCAAGCAAGGCCTGAGATAAGGCAAGGCCTTAGGAAGAAGCAGGTGGCTCTACTAAAATCTGGCAGCAGAATTATTTTAATTGCAGGATTCTTTCTCAAAGGGGGTCTGTGTCCAACCCCCTGTTTGGACTTTTTCTGCTGAATTTCCTCACTAGCTGAGTTACTTCAATAGGCATTTTGGATATTTTGTCAAGAAATTCTGTGTTAACGAAATGAGGGTGATGTATGGTTGGTTCAATATTGTGGGCAGGCAGCATTTTAATTGTAACATAATATGTAATATACAAATATTATATGTACAATTTCTGTTATAGAATATAATTTGCCTTCGAACTACATACATGGGTTAGTTTTCACAATGTGAATCAATAATATTGCAGTGTTACTTTCTTACCATTTGACTGTTGTGTGTTATTGCGTTTTGGGAGAGTTGAGAATGAGTCCAAACTGTCTAATAAAGAAAAATAGGATTTCATTTTGTTGATATTTAATAGGTAATTTCCCCTCTCCTGCATATAGATTAACATAAAATAGTTATGCAGGTGCATCTGTCTGATGAGTAGTCTACCTTTCACATACAAGTAGAGACAGTACTCTACAGTGAAAACATTGCTCCCCTAGCGTCAAAGTGAGATAGTGCCTTTGGGACGCAGAGCTTCGAGCTGGGACTGGTTCTTTCGCAGCCATTTTCTGTCCAACCACACGGCCGTTTTGAGAAGCTAACCAACCAGGGCTGTATCGGAGGTTTGTGCCTGGCTCTGGCCAATGATTGCTATCCGATTTCTCTTTACCTCGAATCGAAATCTCCGTGTTTGACTGTTTCTCTTTATTTGATGGTGGCGTGAGAGGGAATTAGCGGCGGGAAAGTAGAAATTAAGACTTCGAGTTGAGGAATTCTAGGACCCGCTAGTAAATGGTCTCTCACTCACACATCAGGCCCTCTACAAAGACTTTAGCCCTAAAATGTTAACGTTAAGCATCTGTCAAATGTAACAGGCTAATTGGCTATGTTTGGTATGGTGCTCAATAAGTCAGACTGGTGGTCGACGGGATGTCTTGAATTTTGTGTAAACATGACGAATTTGCGAAATCGTGAGTTACTCATCGATTCAATGGGCATAAATTGTGGCTTTTTGCTTTACCTTTGTATGTGTAAGTTAGCTAGCTAATAAGGTTAATAGCTAGCATTAGGTAGCGCACAGTGCTACTGCTAACTACTGTAGCTTGTTAGCATAGCTAAAGTTAGCTAGGTAGCTATTGTAAATAGCTAAAGT
This sequence comes from Coregonus clupeaformis, assembly GCF_020615455.1. NCBI lineage: Eukaryota > Metazoa > Chordata > Actinopteri > Salmoniformes > Salmonidae > Coregonus > Coregonus clupeaformis. Next base: position 27,694,897 of record NC_059217.1, on the reverse strand, counting down.
TGTGTCCGGGTTTTCGTCTAACTACCTACTTTAGCTATTTCGTCTTAGGTGAAAATACAAACTGTCCTCCCCCCGCGTCTTTGCCTCGACCTCAAAGCCGTCTCTGGGTACAACTTTAGCCAGTTATGTTAGCTAGTAGTACTAACTAGCCAATTGGCTAGCTAACGTTAGCTATTTTGTTTGCCCGCTGGCTAGTTGTCAGGCAGCGCGGGAACAAAGGGAATGTTGCAGGTAGCTAGAAAAAGCCAGAACAGAGCCATGCCTATGTAAAACCTAACTGGGTAACAATCTGCTCATCGATTCATGACCATCCACGCCTGAGTTAGTAACAAATCATCCATGCTCATGTAGTTTTTATGCAACTGTTTGTATGGTAGATTCAGGCCAGTAGCTATGGCTAATGACATGTACGCCGATTTACAGCCTCGGCTAGACAGCTACAACAACCTGTGTTCAGTTTTCGATTGACTATTTGGATAGTTCATCCAGCCAGTGATTAGTTAATGTAGCTAAAACAGAAACAGTTTAGCATACAGTCAACCCTAATGTTTTTCTTAAATCATGCCCGAATAGGAACTGGGTTATAACTTCTGTCTTTGTTTACAGATGGATGGAGACGGTTCAACGACAGACGCCTCTCAGTTGGGCATGCCAGGGGAGTACATGGCAGGAAGCCACTATGTACTCCAGTCACAGGATGGTAGGTGGTGGAACTCTCCTCACAGACCAAGCGCCATAATCAGCAGCACCCTCTTCTCTAGCAGTTTGTCAACTCCATCATGTACATCACATTAATGGAATTTAGTGGAGACGAGTATGTGGACTGTATCTCCAACTACATTGAGTCGTTGTCAGGCTATACTTCTAAAAATTGAAATTCTTAAACCCCTACCATGTACCACAGGATGTTGGTGGCACCTTAATTGGGGAGGACGAGCTCGTGGTAATGGCTGGAGCGTAATCAGTGGAATTGGATCAAATACATCAAACATGGTTTGATGCCATTCCCTTTACTCCGTTCCATGCCGTTACTATGAGCCTTCCTCCACTGCCGTGTTCCTTTGTTTGTCCACTGTGTGCCTTTTTTTGTCCTCTGTTTGCTGGAATCCCATACTTTTTAATAAAACGTCAATCAAATACAACCACCGACTGTTTCCTCGTATCGCTGACAACGACTCAATGTTGTCGGAGGTACACTCTGCGCACAGTCGTCACAACCCAACCCAACTCCACCGAGAAGTATTTTTTATTTATTTTTAGTCATTTAGCAGACGCTCTTATCCAGAGCGACTTACAGGAGCAATTAGGGCTCAAGGGCACATCGACAGATTTTTCACCTAGTCGGCTCGGTGATTAGAACCAGCGACCTTTCGGTTACCGGCACTACGCTCTTGACCACTAAGCTACCTACGTTGCGTTGAGAAACCCAGCTACCTCTTCTCTGACATGCACATTCCCCTTTTCAGAAGAAAATGGGTGCCCAATGATACAGGACACAATCAGAGGACCCCTATATAAAGATACGGACATGGGCACTCCCACCTTTCAAATGCCCAAAGGTGCTTCACAAATAATGATGCTTACATAATGTAGTAATTCTAAATGACAAGGCTTGACATGGACCAAGTCACATGTAGATTTGACCTCAGACTAACCTTGCTTGGTGAATAGAAGTAGGGAAGTTTTGTGTAGGCCAAAATGTGGTGTTGAATAGGAATGTAACATGCCCCTCTCCCTGACACAGATGACTGTGATGAGAGCCTGCATGACCATGAGGAAGGCAACGGCAGCAAGGAAAACTTCCGTGAGCAGGACATCTACCTCCCCATCGCTAACGTGGCTCGCATCATGAAGAACGCCGTCCCACAGACAGGAAAGGTGTGGAGCATGACTCTTAGAAGTTATTTGCTTTGCTTGTTTTTTGCTTTTTATTTATTTGCTTTTAACAGGTATTTGGATTCTGTGAGGTCCATAAATCTACACAAATCAAGATTGAAACAGCGACAAAGCCAGATATGTAAACCACAGAATCATCTAGGTCTGCCAACACACCTAAATTACTATTAGGGATGCACATTTCGTATAATTTTGCTGCCGACGGACCCTCATTAAATGGTAAAAAAAAAAAATCCTGACAGTAAAATGACGTGACCAACACAAAATACTATCAGAGATCTGTATATAATGACGAGATGCTTATGTTTCCACCCTAACAATGGGGGGTGTCCTAAGGCAGGAACCACATTGGGCTTATTTTGGACAGTTTTTGGCAAGAGTGAAACCTTTCGCTTGGCCTCTTCCTGTCTGATACTATGCATGCATAGAAGGACCGGACTTAAGAGCTTAGTGGAAACATGCAACAATATCATTTTTTTTGAGAATAGGCATGCTAAAACGACATTGGAGGTGGCTTATGGTAGTTAAATTAACATTAAATTATCTGGCAACAGCTCTGGTGGACATATTGTGGACATTCTAACCAAAAGGAAGAAAGGGACTGTAGATTCCTCGAACAGCAACTTTATTATGAGTATTGCAAAAATGGAGCAATCAACAATCACTCAATAGTGCAGAGTTAAAAGCCCAACGAACAGAGTTGTCTCTCAGCTTTAATAGAAAGTACAACTTCTTTGTCTTTGTGGCAGTTTAGCAGATGTGTGGAAACGGGAGGAACATAGTGTGTAAAAAGCGTTTGGTTTGTCTGTGCAGATTAAGGTAACACGAGGGCTCAACCGTCTAACTGCATTTGCCAAAGCTCACACTATAATGTGCTCCTTTCTGCAAGTTTCCACACAGCTGACTTCCTGCAGATAGTAAAAACACGGGATGTGTCACATGCTGCGGCCGCACCCAAACGGATCTTAGCTATACGCCCAGTCTTATGACTAAGTCACACAAAGACAAGTTTGTATCAGGTTAGAAAAAAACACTAGCATATAACAAGACAATTGTCTAAGTAGTAAAACATGGGACAGCATGACACATTTTGTAATTTTCCACCACAAACATTCCTGCAATCAGCATGCCAATTGCACGCTCCCTCAAAACTTGAGACGTCTGTGGCATTGTGTTGTGACAAAACTACAAATTTTAGCGTGGCCTTTTATTGTCCCCAGCACAAGGTGCACCTGTGTAATGATCATGCTGTTTAATCAGCTTCTTGACATGTCACAGCTGTCAGGTGGATGGATTATCTTGGCAAATGAGAAATGCTCACTAAAAGGGATGTAAACTAATTTTGCACAACATTTGAGAGAAGCTTTTTGTGCTTATGGAACATTTCTGGGATCTTTTATTTCAGCTCATGAAACATGGGACCAACACTTTACATGTTGCATTCATATTTTTGTTCAGTGTAGAAAGAGGGGGAATGAATGTTCAGGTTTCAAACAATTATGTTGAATGTTCAGGTTTCAAACAATTATACTGCTGACGTGGCTTGCCTTAATGTGATGACTTATTGTCACTCGATTATATTAATCATGTAACAATTAACTCATTAGGAATTTGGGGCACCACGGAATAAGTTGTTTAACGAGTTACCATCTCCCGAATTAAACTCTTAGAAGATATACAGTGGGGAGAACAAGTATTTGATACACTGCCGATTTTGCAGGTTTTTTGAAACATCACAGTACAGTTGAAAAATATATGGCAAATAGAAATCCAATATGGATGGTGATAAGAGATAGATGGGAGGTGTTGAATGGAGCTGAAGGATGGGAATAATAACAACTAACAACAACTAATAACAACAACATAACTAATGTAAAGCACACTGTGTCCATAATAAGTATATTTGGTTATAGGTTGAGAGCTTTTGTGAAAGAGCACAGTTAGGAAGATTTGGCATATACAGTGGGGAGAACAAGTATTTGATACACTGCCGATTTTGTAGGTTTTCCTACTTTCAAAGCATGTAGAGGTCTGTAATTATTATCATAGGTACACTTCAACTGTACACTTCAAAAATCCAGAAAATCACATTGTATGATTTTTAAGTAATTAATTTGCATTTTATTGCATGACATATGTATTTGATACATCAGAAAAGCAGAACTTAATATTTGGTACAGAAACCTTTGTTTTCAATTACAGAGATCATACGTTTCCTGTAGGTCTTGACCAGGTTTGCACACACTGCAGCAGAGATTTTGGCCCACTCCTCCATACAGACCTTCTCCAGATCCTTCAGGTTTCGGGGCTGTCGCTGGGCAATACGGACTTTCAGCTCCCTCCAAATATTTTCCATTGGGTTCAGGTCTGGAGACTGGCTAGGCCACTCCAGGACCTTGAGATGCTTCTTACGGAGCCACTCCTTAGTTGCCCTGGCTGTGTGTTTCGGGTCGTTGTCATGTTAGAAGAGCCAGCCACGACCCATCTTCAATGCTCTTACTGAGGGAAGGAGGTTGTTGGCCAAGATCTCGCGATACATGGCCTCATCCATCCTACCCTCAATACGGTGCAGTCGTCCTGTCCCCTTTGCAGAAAAGCATCCCCAAAGAATGATGTTTCCACCTCCATGCTTCACGGTTGGGATGGTGTTCTTGGGGTTGTACTCATCCTTCTTCTTCCTCCAAACACGGCAAGTGGAGTTTAGACCAAAAAGCTATATTTTTGTCTCATCAGACCACATGACCTTCTCCCATTCCTCCTCTGGATCATCCAGATGGTCATTGGCAAACTTCAGACGGGCCTGGACATGCGCTGGCTTGAGCAGGGGGACCTTGCGTGCGCTGCAGGATTTTAATCCATGACGGCGTAGTGTGTTACTAATGGTTTTCTTTGAGACTGTGGTCCCAGCTCTCTTCAGGTCATTGACCAGGTCCTGCCGTGTAGTTCTGGGCTGATCCCTCACCTTCCTCATGATTATTGATGCCCCACGAGGTGAGATCTTGCTTGGAGCCCCAGACCGAGGGTGATTGACCATCATCTTGAACTTCTTCCATTTTCTAATAATTGCACCAACAGTTGTTGCCTTCTCACCAAGCTGCTTGCCTATTGTCCTGTAGCCCATCCCAGCCTTGTGCAGGTCTACAATTGTATCCCGGATGTCCTTACACAGCTCTCTGGTCTTGGCCATTGTGGAGAGGTTGGAGTCTGTTTGATTGAGTGTGTGGACAGGTGTCTTTTATACAGGTAAGGAGTTCAAACAGGTGCAGTTAATACAGGTAATGAGTGGAGAACAGGATGGCTTCTTAAAGAAAAACGAACAGGTCTGTGAGAACCGGAATTCTTACTGGTTGGTAGGTGATCAAATACTTATGTCATGCAATAAAATGCAAATTAATTACTTAAAAATCATACAATGTGATTTTCTGGATTCCGTCTCTCACAGTTGAAGTGTACCTATGATAAAAATTACAGACCTCTACATGCTTTGTAAGTAGGAAAACCTACAAAATCGGCAGTGTATCAAATACTTGTTCTCCCCACTGTATAATGATAACGGTCACTTATTAAATCATTACCTCATCAGTCTCATTCTGAACGTCGCGTAATCCTTGCACATGCAAGAACCATAACCTTATTGATGAATCGGCAATAAACAAATTGGCTTAATTATTTACTAACTAAATAATAACACAGAATGCACACACACACGGTATAGGTTACTGATTACTAACGTAATACAATGAAAACAGGTCCCTAGTGGACTGGACTAACAATAGCATGACTGCCTGGTTAGGGGAAGGAGGGGTCATTTGAAAGAGAGTGAAAGGGAGAGACAGAGATTCAACTTATTGTTACATTTGGAAACCACCGCTCATTCGGATAATAAATGCAATGCATATTTACGTGTAGCTGTCCTTGATCGTCGTCTCTCTGTTGAACCACTTTCTCAAAAAGGGTTTGAGTGTCCTATTCCACTTCGGTGAGACTCGGCTTGTCTTCGAATGGAGTGTTCGTTAGAATAGATACTTCAGATGTACCAACGGTTGTCTGAGAGGGATTGTCCTTCCCAACTCGTGTCTTTAGTGAAAGTTCTAGACAACTTTACATGTACAGCTGCAGACTAATATGATAAGGTCTAGTGCGTGGTCTTCTTCTCTTGTAGAGATTGAGAGTTTTAGAGTTTCTCCATTTCAAACGTATGGACTACAGTCTCACGTTTTCTGGTCTGTAGAGTGTCAACCATTTGTAACTTTCAGCTCCTGCTGCACGTCGGCTGGTCTGTAGCGGTTCAACCATTTGTAACGTGAGCTCATGCTTCACGCTGGCTGGTCTTTCTCATTCAAAGTTCTAACCATTCTAAACGTGCAGTACCCACTCACGTTTTCTGGTCTTTCTAGTCTAACCATTTTAAGCTGTGTAGCCACAGCTCCACGCTTCCTGGTCTAATGTTAATTTGTCTTTCAAGTCTTTATGCCCTCTTGGTAAAGGGGCGTTCCTACTTGCTGACACGATCTCTGATGGCACTTGGGGTGTGTCTACTCACTAAATAGTTTATATGAAAAACTATTATCTCATTAGAAGACTAAAATCACTTTCATATCTTCACCAAAATTATTTTATCATATTTTATACAACATTTAGATGTAAACTTGATAAATAGAATATGTACACTTTCCGAGTTAGTTATTTCTTGATACCTTCCTTAATGACATCACAAAATAATAAACAATATGACAATGTTCCAATCTTTTGACGTTAGAAATTTTAGGCGGCAAGAGTCTCTGTAACAAAGAGATTTCTTTCTTCCCATACTAGAGACCAAAAGGAGTTCTGATCTGGCACCTTTGATCCTCACCAAGGAGAGAGTCATGACACTGCCTTAAGCTCACATTGCAAAGTGGTGGGTGACGCGCTAATAGTCAAGTGTAGGCAAGCTATAGCCTATGCATTCGAATAGCGAATGGAAGGCGCAATTTAATTACGAGTTGAGATTGAGAAATAAAAATAGCTCCTTTTTAATTGTGTTTTTATCCCCCGACTGCATTTAGAATTGTTAATTGTTGCGCAATGACTGTGCTTACAAAAGCAGGTTTCACTTCAGTAGCCCACATGCTTTTTGAGGAGCTACTCTCATGCTGTCTGACAGGTGGTAGGCTATTCCGCTCCTCAAACTAGGCGCTGTATGCTGTGCTCATGTCATAAATAAAATGCATGACAACTAACGAAAATACACACGTGCAAATTTTAATTCCACACAATTATGCTAATTAACCTATAGACCGATAAGCATGATCGGTCAAATGTATTTTGCGGCTAACCGTTAACATCTCTAATTACTATCATAACCAAATTGAGGCTATGTATTTTGAAGTGATAGGGACTCCTCTGACCTATGCAATGGTAGAGGAAACACTTAGACTGAGTACACTGTTGCTGCTTTTTGACTGTTACGCCAGTGTATACACCCTTATGTTATACTAGGGAAATTGTGTTTCCAAAGCTAGGGCTGACAGTGAGGACTTGTGAAGAACGGAATCAACAACCTCTGCATAATCAAAACAGTTGCTTTTTGAGAAGGCGTTAGTTCACAGTTAGCCATTGTTATGTAAATGACAGCTGAAAAGTAGCAGTGGCCTGGCTTTGGAACCAAGTGAGAGCATGGGTGCCGGCCCGCGTAGATGGAAACAGAAAAGTCTGAGCCTTTTGGGTAAAACACTGGGGTAAATGCTCTATGGAAATGCGCCATTTTGTTAAGCACAGAAGCGCCTTTCAGGTCACCCAAGGACACACTGCATTTGTATCTTTCAAGACTAAATATTCGCCAGTGTTGATGTATTTCTCCTCTGCCTTAGCCCAAACAAAGGGTTTGTTATTGCTGTGTTCATTTCTTGGCCGTCAACTAGTCACACTGATAATACTTGCCCTTCCAGTTACTGTGGATTCTACTTTATACTCCCTAGTTCCAGGTTGTAAATATCTCAAAGGTTCAGTGTTTTCCCACCCAAAGCATGGCTTCGATGCCTGATAAATTGCACAGGTCAGGTTGACTTTTTTTTTTTTACCAAATAACACCTCAGATGTGAACACTGAGTTTGATTTCCCAGACACACTTTCTGGAGATTCTCCAATGACCATGCTTTTTAGTTCAGGACTAGGCTTAATCTGTGTCCAGGAAACCGGCCCTAAATGTAGTTTCCACATCAACCTTTGGCTGCATGTTGACCTAGATCCCCCTTCCACTATTAATTCTGTCCAGATAGCGAAAGATGCCAAGGAGTGTGTTCAGGAGTGTGTGAGCGAGTTCATCAGCTTCATCACGTCGGAGGCCAGCGAGCGCTGTCACCAAGAGAAAAGAAAGACCATCAACGGAGAGGACATCTTGTTTGCCATGTCCACCCTGGGCTTCGACATGTACGTGGAGCCACTCAAACTCTACCTACAGAAGTTCAGAGAGGTGAGAGGAAGTGTGTGTGTGCTAAGTGCCATAACTCGTGCACTCTAGACTGGTGTGTATGAGTTCTTATGCTATTCGCTATCCATGGGCCTTGGCTCAAACACAAAGGGCTTGTTATTGCTATGTCCCTGCAAACACAAAGGGCTTGTTATTGCTATGTCCCTTTTTAGACATCACACCATTGATGCTGTGGAAAGATACAGCTCAATTCATAACAGCTCAATTCATAACACTAACAAATTCTCAATGTGTGTGTCACTCTCTATCCCATAGGCGATGAAAGGGGAGAAGGGAATCGGCGGCATATCTGTAACAGAGGGACTCGGAGAAGAACTCACAGACGACAGCTTCGGTAAGTGGGGTCTCAATCCCAATAGAAATCATTCATATTTGCTGTTATCCTCCAACACTGTTACAAACTCAAGGATTAGGTGCTGTATGCATAAATGTATTCCTTTGTTATTCATGTGACAGGGTCATCAGCTAGTTTATGGTCTAGCTGCCATGATGGCCTTATTTACTGCAGTTCTCCCCCCTGGGCCCAGGCAATTTCCTCCCCTGAAGATTGTTAGGTTCTGAACAAACAGAGTAAAAACTCACGGACGACTAGAAAAAGCTCAAACCAAGTTTATTCAACCACTGGGTCATACAGCTGCAAAGGCAACATACAAGTCACACAAACACATCTTTATACCTTCGACCTAGGCGGAGTCACCTCCTTGCATGTCTAAGAGAACCAATCCTTCTTTGCTGTGTTTGCTGTTAGAAACACAGTAGGTTCCTCTTACTGGTATTGTCATGGCCCTGCCTAACTCTAGGACCCTCATGGGCGTGGAAGTGAGTATATATGTGTGCGATAGGACTAATCAGATGTTCTTCGATATGGGCCCCTGTGGCCCCCCTTCCAGCAGTATCTTCTCTCTTCAACTGTTGATCTTGTCTCGAGTTGAGTTCCACATCCCTCATGGTCCTGGTTCCGCAGCAACTGGCCTGCCTTATCAAGAACTGAAACTAGACTGTTGCCCTTTGCCTCCCTCCTTAGGAACATTCATATTCAACAATAATACAGTGCATTCGGAAAGGAATCTGCCCCTTCCCCTTTTCCACATTTTATTACTTTTGTTGTAATAAGCTTGAAATACTTGATAGACTGATCATGTCTTTGTCAGTGGGCAAACGTACAAATTCAGCAGGGGATCAAATACTTTTTTCCCCCACTGTATATGGTGGGGTCAATGGAGTGTGGATAAGAACTAGGGTTATGGAAGTTACTGAGTGAGGAAAAAGGCAATCACTTGGTTGCGGTCACTGATAAGGTTGGATAGCCATGGATAAGGGAAGAGTGAGGAATGTGAAATTTTTTGCACATTTATAAAAAAATAAAAACGATGCCTTATTTACATAAGTATTCAGACCCTTTGCTATGAGACTCAAAATTGAGCTCAGGTGCATCCTGTTTCCATTGATCATCCTTGAGATGTTTCAACAACATGATTGGAGTCCACCTGTGGTAAATTCAATTGATTGGACATGATTTGGAAAGGCCCACACCTGTCTATATAAGGTCCCACAGTTGACAGTGCATGTCAGAGCAAAAACCAACCCATGGGGTCGAAGGAATTGTCCGTAGAGCTCCGATACTGGATTGTGTTGAGGCACAGATCTGGGGAAGGGTACCAAAACATTTCTGCAGCATTGAAGGTCCCCAAGAACACAGTGGCCTCCATCATTCTTAAATGTAAGAAGTTTGGAACCACCAAGACTCTTCCTAGAGTTGGCTGGCCGGGCAAACTGAGCAATCCGGGGAGAAGGGCCTTGGTCAGGGAGGTGACCAAGATCCCGATGATCACTCTGACAGAGCTCCAGAGTTCCTCTGTGGAGATGGAGAACCTTCCAGAAACCCAAACCATCTCTGCAGCACTTCACCAATCAGGCCATTATGGTAGAGTGGCCAGATGGAAGCCAATCCTCAGTAAAAGGCTCATGACAGCCTGCTTGGAGTTTTCCAAAAGGCACATAAAGGACTCTCAGACCAACATGTCTCTGGTCTGATGAAACCAAGATTGAACTCTTTGGCCTGAATGCCAAGCGTCACGTCTGGAGGAAACCTGGCACCATCCCTACGGTGAAGCATGGTGGTGGCAGCATCACGCTGTGGGGATGTTTTTCAGCGGCAGGGAAAGGGAGACTAGTCAGAATCGAGGGAAAGGTGAACGGAGCAAAGTACATTGAGATCCTTGATGAAAACCTGCTCCAGAGCGCTCAGGACCTCAGACTGGGGCGACAGTTCACCTTCCAACAGGACAACAACCCTAAGCACACAACCAAGACCACGCAGGAGTGGCTTCGGGACAAGTCTCTGAATGTCCTTGAGTTGCCCAGCCAGAGCCTGGACTTGAACCCGATCGAATATCTCTGGAGAGACCTGAAAATAGCTGCGCAGCGACGCTCCCCATCCAACTTGACAGAGCTTGAGAGGATCTGCAGAAAAGAATGGGAGAAACTCCCCAAATACATGTGTGCCAAGCTTGTAGCGTCATATCCAAGAAGACTCAAGGCTGTAATCGCTGCCAAAGGTGCTTCAACAAAGTACTGAGTAAAGGGTCTGAATAAATGTGATATTTCATTTTTTTTTATAAATTTGCAAAAATTTCTGAAAGTCCGTTTTTGCTTTGTCGTTATGGGGTATGGCTGTAGATTGAGGGGGGGGGAAACAATTTAATCCATTTTAGAATCAGGCTGTAACATAACAAAGTGGAAAAAGTCAAGGGTTCTGAATGCACTGTATATTTGAACAGAATATGAACTTTCTGCACTTTCCCTTTTCTCACTCAGTAACTTTCCGTATCACTCAGTAACTTTCACACACCAAGTTCCTTTTTACCCTTTCCTTGACCCTTGACATATACATTTCTTATACATGTAAAGTACTGAATAAATTCTGTTATGATAACATTAATACGTTTATTTCAAGCTAGAATCCAACAGTACACTCTATGTTTAAAATGTATTTCATTAATTTCTAACAGTGGGTGACAGTGAGTGACAGACCATTGCTTCATGGAAATTGTGACTGCGTAATCTGAAGTATAAATCTGTTTCCTTTTGCAGCGAACCAGTTGCCTGCTGGAATAATAACTGCTGATGGACAACAACAGAATGTCATGGTTTACACCACCTCGTACCAACAGGTAAGGGTGCTCCTGAGTTTACTCTCCACGCTGCAAGTACTCATTAAGACAACACGTGAGAGTGATGAGTTGCACCATCAGTCGGGGCGCTGGTTGCAGTGGCACAGGCATCCCGTCCCGCACCTCTCTGGGGACACAACCATGTGCACAGGGGCCATCTGACTCACCCCCCCACCACCACCACAAGTACACACAACTGTGCACCCCGGAACATGTTAATCCATGAATAATGAATATATCGTATCATAAACGTCTGAGAGTAACCATGGCTTGCAGCTGACCATAAAGAAGTGAGAAACAAAGATCTCTACATGTTAGTTCTGCTCTGTCTCTGGGTGGCGGGTAGCCTGCTCCCCGGGCGCCGATGACGTGGATGTTGATTAAGGCAGCCCCCCTGACCTCTCTGAGGGGTTGGGTGAAATGCGGAAAGAAACATTTTGGTTGAATGCATTCAGTTGTGCAACTGACTAGGTATCCCCTTTTCCCTTTTCCAGATTCCCGGAGTGCAGCAGATCCAGTTCTCTTGAGGAGGTTCCGGAATTCCCCATTTGTATTTGGAACACGTTTGAAATGGGTTAGAGATTACAGCATAACTGAACACTCAGGTCAAAAGATGGTGGTGGGAAGATGGAAAGAGAGGGGAGCGGATGCAGAACTTGCAGAGGGGGGTTTGGATCAGAATCAGATGTATGTTCTGGTCACGATAAAGAACCAGACTGGAGCCGATCTTGACACAGTTATTTGGCTGTTTTTGTTTATTGAAGATTTTCAGAGTCACTTTATTTGGATAGTCTGGATTTTCCATCTGCATATGCTCTACAGCAGGGAAGGCATTTGAAATGATTTCACTCTTCAAATAATATCCAGATTATTTCGGATATCCGGATAGTGTAAAATAAATGTTTTGAAAGAGAAAAATATATATTTTAAAACTTCAATGGAGACTTGATCGCGCGAGAGAGAGAGACGGTGGGGAAGGCGAGAGGGGAGCAGTGGCCGGTGTGTGTGGCACGGAGGGAGAGAGAGTAGACAAACTTGTTGCTGCCATAGGTTATCTGTCATACCATTTGGTAGTGCCTGTCTTTTGACTGCATCAAGTCGATGTAAAGAAGCTAGCTAGGTAAAGTAGCAAGGCTAATTTAGGTTATTTTGCTGCGCTTCCTGTCTTTATCTACAACAACTCCATTCAGATTAAACAGCCTACCTGATGGTTGATCATTGCAGCCGACTCCTCATTTAGCCAACTTAATTCCATAATTGTAATTCCGTTTTGCATCGATTATAAATCAATGCCTCTGACTGTAGCCGTTTTGATTGACCAACAATAACAACAAGCTACATGTTGGCTACCGGTGCGTCTTTTATGGGGCGCACTATTAACTGTCAACTTTTTATTACATTTGAATGTAATGTAGGCTATGTAGCAATGTCACATAGATAATGTTATTTCATTTTAGACCAAGCCTTTCAAAAACATTTTCTTTCCCCATCCCTACTCTACAGATGGTCATACTATCAACAAACTTGGTTGATAAGGAACAGCTTGCTAAGGTTAAGGTTAGGTTTAGACTAAGGTAAGGATTAAGATTAGTAGATAGTTAGTAGAAATGTTACTGATAGTCTGTAGACCATCTACAGATGGACTATCCAAATAAAGTGTTACCCTTTCCCCCCCCCTCCATGTTGTCTATCACTTTTTTTGAGTTATTTGTGTTTATGGGGGGGAAGGAATGGGGGGTATTAACATAAATTGAAATGTCTGTCTAGTGAATTGGTGACTTCTCTGACGACCTTGTAAAGCAATAAAAACAAAAGTAGTTGAATGTTGACTTCTGCACTCAACTCCATTGTGAACAATTGTAAGTGAAATTATTTCAGATTAGAATCATGTAACTATTTTATCATTTCTGTAAAGTTATTCTAATGTTGGTCCTTTTAATAAAAATGTAAGCGTGATGCCAGTCTCCATTTTAGTTTTCTAATCAAGTTTTTACCCTAATCTCTCCACCCTGTCAAGGTCTTATAATATTACAGCACAATTTAAGACAGCCCTAGGCGAATGGGGCCTATGGTTGCCTGCTGCCCAGATAGTGAGAAAAGGGGACTGGAAGATGTTGGAATAACCAGTAAGGAGAGTCCTTGCTGCTTGTGAAAGAGACCTTCTGACTATGTTGGTGCGACAGTTGGGTAAGGAGACTGTTGAGAAGAAGAGGCTGTTGAGGGGCTGTCATCTGCATGTTCTACAACATTTTACATTTTAGTCATTTAGCAGACGCTCTTATCCAGAGCGACTTACAGTTAGTGAATGCATATGTTTTTTTTTTCATACTGGCCCCCAGTGGGAAACGAACCCACATCCCTAACCGCCAAACCCTCCCCTACCTTGGACGACGCTGGACCAATTGTGCGCCGCCCATGGGTCTCCCGGTTGCGGCCGGCTGCGACAGAGCCTGGACTCGAACCAGGATCTCTAGACCACTGCGCCACTCGGGAGTCACCATCTCTATGCCTGCTAAGGCTGAAGAATAGGACAAAAGTGTGTAGGGGAGCTGAACGTGAGTGTACAGCTTCCGGTTGAAGCTAGCCCTTGATCATGACTCCTTTCCGTTCCACTACACATGTAATTAGGGGAGTTTTTTTAAGAGCCCCGATGATCGGTCTGAACATTAACACGCATCGCGTATAATATTTTTTTTATAAAAATTGATACACACCTTTTATATTTCCATGTTATAGTGCTTGTTTACGGAAAAAACAGACGAAAGATCGAGTGGACAACCTAGGCTCATTAGCTATTGGTGTCTGAACATCTGTGTGTAAACGGAAGATGGACGCCACAAAGGTTTTGTCACTGAAAAATACTGTCGGCTGCAAATGTGATAAAGCCGGATGAAACTGTACAGTAAGTGTGTATTTGGCATTTGTGAAATAATTTTGATGTGATATGAAAGTAGAGGGATTAATGTTAATTAAACTGTACTGCAATTGAGAATCGATTCACGTTTAGTTGGAGTATTTGGCTGTTTTGGCTTCCAGAGCCAATTCGCCTTTAAACAGTACATGTAAGGTCATTGGACTCTAAGGAGTAACGTGCTTATTTAGTCCATTATTGGGCTATGTTGAAGCAAGCTACACTGCTTCCCGAGTTTCTCGCTTTGAAAACATTTGAGCACGGACTTTTTATTAGTTAGACCACAGCCAATCGCTTCAGAATAAGGTGACTCGATTGACGGCGGTTGAGAAGTAACCACACTTGATCACTTCAAATTAAGGTAACTCAATATAGTGCAGTTGTTACAATTGGGGGGGTCCATAGAAGATAGCTGACTTGTTTATAAAAGGGAGGAGTAGAGTGTGTGGAGTCTACATTTTGGAGGCTTTGTTGATTCTTAAACGTTGATGTTGGATGGAGATCTGGTGGACTTGTGAGTACTCTGTCTGGGCGGCAGGTAGCTTAGTGGTTAAGAGCGTTGGGCCAGTAACCGAAAGGTCGCTGGTTCGAATCCCCGAGCCGACTAGGTGAAAAATATGTCGATGTGCCCTTGAGCAAGGCACTTAACCCTAATTGCTCCTGTAAGTCGCTCTGGAAAAGAGTGTCTGCTAAATGACTAAAATGTGAAAATGTACTCTGAAGCAGTATTACTTGCAAGCTGGGGAGCTAGTTATGCATGTCAGTCTTACTAAAGGTGTTTACATTGTGAGTGGGATAGATTGGAATGAAAATTCGACAGTTCCCACTTCTGGGTGGGAAAAGCATGTTAAATCAAAGGACATTTTATTTGTCACATGCTTCGTAAACAACAGGTGTAGACGGTTGCATTCTAGCTTGAAATATACTTATTCATGTATGTTTTTTTTTTTTTGGGGGGGCGGTTGATCAGCTTTAAAATTGCAGATAGATTGTAACTTCATCAATATAATTGTCTGCATCACTTCCAATCCCCCATATGTTTTTTTCTTCTTCTCGCAAATATATATATATATATACACACACACACACACACACAGTGGGGAGAACAAGTATTTGATACACTGCCGATTTTGCAGGTTTTCCTAGTTACAAAGCATGTAGAGGTCTGTAATTTTTATCATAGGTACACTTCAACTGCGAGAGACGGAATCTAAAACAAAAATCCAGAAAATCACATTGTATGATTTTTAAGTAACTAATTTGCATTTTATTGCGTGACATAAGTATTTGATCACCTACCAACCAG
This sequence comes from Coregonus clupeaformis, assembly GCF_020615455.1. Taxonomy (NCBI): domain Eukaryota; kingdom Metazoa; phylum Chordata; class Actinopteri; order Salmoniformes; family Salmonidae; genus Coregonus; species Coregonus clupeaformis. Next base: position 27,679,139 of record NC_059217.1, on the reverse strand, counting down.
TAAGAATTCCGGCTCTCACAGACCTGTTAGTTTTTCTTTAAGAAGCCCTCCTGTTCTCCACTAATTACCTGTATTAACTGCACCTGTTTGAACTCGTTACCTGTATAAAAGACACCTGTCCACACACTCAATCAAACAGACTCCAACCTCTCCACAATGGCCAAGACCAGAGAGCTGTGTAAGGACATCAGGGATACAATTGTAGACCTGCACAAGGCTGGGATGGGCTACAGGACAATAGGCAAGCAGCTTGGTGAGAAGGCAACAACTGTTGGCACAATTATTAGAAAATGGAAGAAGTTCAAGATGACGGTCAATCACCCTTGGTCTGGGGCTCCATGCAAGATCTCACCTCGTGGGGCATCAATGATCATGAGGAAGGTGAGGGATCAGCCCAGAACTACCCGGCAGGACCTGGGGCCTCATGTACAAAGACTTGCGTTGAATTCATACTAAAACAGTGCGTACGGACAAAGCCATAAATGTGCGTACGCACCAAAAAAATCTGATGTATGAATCTCTGCGTACGCAGCATTCCGCATACATTCTCTTTGTACATCCCAATCAACGCGAAATTGAGCGCACATGCACGAGCACCACACCACACCCGGTCTCCTCCCTCAATTAAATCAATTTAAATATGGTAATTAGTCCAATTTGGCAAAAGAAACCTGCAAGAACATGGCTAAAGCAAGCAAGAAACGAAATTTCACTGAAAACGAATTAGAGGTGCTACTATCAGAGGTAGAAACAAGAAAAAATATTTTATTTGGAAATCTGTCCTCTGGAATTAATAACAAAAGAAAGAAAAAAGAGTGGGCGAGTTTGTCTGATGCCGTCAACGCGGTGGGATCTGAGAGTCGCACCGTAAATGAACTGAAGAAGAAATGGTCAGACATAAAGGTGGAAGTTAAGCGGAGAACTGCTGCGCACTGACAAAGTGTGGGCAGAACAGGCGGTGGTACAGGGACCGATGAACTTGCACCCTTTGATCAGAGAGTTGCCTCTATTGTTGCCTCTACGTTAATCTCTGGAATCGTATCCGCTGATGTAGGAGACTCGGATATACTACAGGACTGCCAGCAAGGTGACTCAGATTTATTTCCTTAACTTTGATATACATAGCCAGCCACCGTTTAATTTTAAAATGCATGCAATATAGCAAAAGGTACACCAGAGATTTCACGTATCCACTGCTTTTATTGCAAATGCGTGTACCCATTAATAAGGAACAGACTCAAATTACTGTTAAGATGTGCCTGTGTTTAATTGGACTTAGGAACCGCAGGAACGTCCACTGGCACGCACTCAGAGTCCGCACCACCTGAGCAGCCAGAGCCCATTCAGTCCAACGTCTCCCGTGTCTCTAATGTTCCCCCAGTGCTGAAGCCCGTCCATCTGGCCGTGTCTTGACGCATGCTGTTCTGGAGTCACAACAACAAATTGTTAGGGCCATTGAAGAAATGAACAGTCACCTTAAAAATGTCACTGACGCACTCACAGAAATAAGCCATTCATTAAAAGAATTGGTCAAAAAATGAACTTTGTGTCTGAGTACCATTTATATTGTCGCAATTACACGTTGACGGGCCTGAATGGCTTGTTGATTGTGCTGCACATATACTGGTCCTGGGTCAGGGTCATCTGGCGGTGCCCCCACCTCACCAAGGGGTATGCCATGCCTGTGCGCGACATTGTGCAGCACTCCACAGGCCAGTATGATGCGGCAAACCTTGTCAGGGCGGTATAACAGCATCCCCCGGTCCTGTCAAGGCAGCGCCACCGACATTTCAGCTGCCCAATCGCCCGCTCCACAACTGACCGAGTGCGGGAATGGGCATCATTGTATCTGCGCTCTCGGTCAGTTTGTGGGTTGGTGAGGGGGGTTAACAGCCACGTCTTTAGTGGATAACCACTGTCTCCTGATGGGCAGTAATAATAATTACAGACACAAACATTTTACTTTTAGATAGAACCATACATTTAAATGCATAACTTACCAAGTAGCCACCCATCGCGCACCCTGCCAGCTTGGAGTCTCATCCCAACCATGCTGTTTGTAAGGATATATGAATCATGGGTTGACCCAGGCCACCTTGCCACAATATTTGTTAGGCGCATTTGTGCATCACATATAATCTGCACATTTATTGAATGGAAATGTTTCCGATTCACATATGCAAATTCGTCTTCAGATGGCGCCTTTATAGCAATATGTGTGCAGTCGATCGCTCCGATTACATTAGGAAAACCGGCTATCGCTGCAAATTGCGCTTTGATGTTTGGCTGGTCACCAGCATCGTATGGGAACGTTATATACCTGGTAGACAAGCGGATGATGCCGTCCCATACAGGTGGCATTGCACGGCTCAAACACGACTGGCTTATTCCTGAGCGGTCTGCCAGTTCTCTTTGGAAAGAACCGGTTGCTAGGAAACCAAGTGTAGTAAGCACCTGTAAAGGAACGGGTAATGCGTGGCTCCTCACTGTCTCTCTTTCCAAATTCGGACCCAACTCAGCGCAGAGCTCCAAGAGTATAGCCCTTGGAAATCTGAAACGGCTGATGAGCCAGTCATCGTCGTGGGCCAGAAAATCACCGTGGTCCCTAAAAACTCGTTCTCTCCGGATTTGTCCATTGAAAATGTCTTCTAATAAAGCCAAAGCTGCCATTGCTAGACGGGTTGTATCAATTTTCACATCCTTTATATATGTTCTTACTTAATTGCATAATTAATAGAATATTCTAATAAGACTCGTGTGACAATAATATGGCAAATCATTTATCAATTACAAATTATAAGCAATATCTGGCAGGTGCGATAGAACAGTTCGTAGTGTAATGTTTGCCACTTCACTTTATTGCCTCTATGAGTCGCCAACGGACAAACATCACAAAAATGTACGTACGCCAGGCCTGAAGTTTACGTGGAAGAACGCACATTCTTACGTTAATTTCACTGTTAGTACATCTGACCGTGAACGTGAAAGCTGGCGTACGCCGTGTTTTCGTGCGTACGCAAGATTGATACATGAGGCCCCTGGTCAATGACCTGAAGAGAGCTGGGACCACAGTCTCAAAGAAAACCATTAGTAACACACTACGACGTCATGGTTTAAAATCCTGCTGCGCACGCAAGGTCCCCCTGCTCAAGCCAGCGCATGTCCAGGCCCGTCTGAAGTTTGCCAATGACCATCTGGATGATCCAGAGGATGAATGGGAGAAGGTCATGTGGTCTGATGAGACAAAAATATAGCTTTTTGGTCTAAATGCCTCTCGCTGTGTTTGGAGGAAGAAGAAGGATGAGTACAACCCCAAGAACACCATCCCAACCATGAAACATGGAGGTGGAAACATCTTTCTTTGGGGATGCTTTTCTGCAAAGGGGACAGGACGACTGCACCGTATTGAGGGGAGGATGGATGGGGCCATGTATCGCGAGATCTTGGCCAACAACCTCCTTCCCTCAGTAAGAGCATTGAAGATGGGTCGTGGCTGGTTCTTCCAGCATGACAACGACCCGAAACACACAGCCAGGGCAACTAAGGAGTGGCTCCGTAAGGAGCATCTCAAGGTCCTGGAATGGCCTAGCCAGTCTCCAGACCTGAACCCAATAGAAAATCTTTGGAGGGAGCTGAAAGTCCGTATTGCCCAGCGACAGCCCCGAAACCTGAAGGATCTGGAGAAGGTCTGTATGGAGGAGTGGGCCAAAATCCCTGCTGCAGTGTGTGCAAACCTGGTCAAGACCTACAGGGAACGTATGATCTCTGTAATTGCAAACAAAGGTTTCTGTACCAAATATTAAGTTCTGCTTTTCTGATGCATCAAATACTTATGTCATGCAATAAAATGCAAATTAATTACTTAAAAATCATACAATGTGATTTTCTGGATTTTTGTTTTAGATTCCGTCTCTCACAGTTGAAGTGTACCTATGATAAAAATTACAGACCTCTACATGCTTTGTAAGTAGGAAAACCTGCAAAATCGGCAGTGTATCAAATACTTGTTCTCCCCACTGTAGAAGCAAACCGGATGGACATCATGAAAATGATCGGAGAGGTTGAGGGTAGAGGCAGTTCAGGAGTAAAAACAAACAAAATAGAATTATTATAAAATTGTGTCTATAAAATGTATATAGTATGTATAAGCTGGAAGTAGAGGCCTAAGCATTGTTGTTCACTAGTTTACACCAATTAGGGAAGGGGTGGTGTGGTTGGAAAGTAAAAAGGGAAATATATATTTTTTAAAGATATGTATGTATATGTAAATTAGGTATATGTATGTGTGTATGTATATATATATATATATATATATATACACAGTCAGGGAAAAATGTATTTGATCCCCTGCTGATTTTGTACGTTTTCCCACTGACAAAGAAATGATCAGTCTATAATTTGAATGGTAGGTTTATTTGAACAGTGAGAGACAGAATAACAACAACAAAATCCAGAAAAACGCATGTCAAGAATGTTATAAATTGATTTGCATTTTAATGAGGGAAATTAGTATTTGACCCCCTCTCAATCAGAAAGATTTCTGGCTCCCAGGTGTCTTTTATACAGGTAACGAGCTGAGATTAGGAGCACACTCTTAAAGGGAGTGCTCCTAATCTGTTTGTTACCTGTATAAAAGACACCTGTCCACAGAAGCAATCAATCAATCATATTTCAAACTCTCCACCATGGCCAAGAACAAAGAGCTCTCCAAGGATCTCAGGGACAAGATTGTAGACCTACACAAGGCTGGAATGGGCTACAAGGCCATCGCCAATCAGCTTGGTGAGAAGGTGACAACAGTTGGTGCGATGATTCGCAAATGGAAGAAACACAAAAGGACTGTCAATCTCCCTCGGCCTGGGGGTCCATGCAAGATCTCACCTCGTGAAAGATCTCACCTCCACTTAATATTTGGTACAGAAACCTTTGTTTGCAATTACAGAGATCATACGTTTCCTGTAGGTCTTGACCAGGTTTGCACACACTGCAGCAGGGATTTTGGCCCACTCCTCCATACAGACCTTCTCCAGATCCTTCAGGTTTCGGGGCTGTCGCTGGGCAATACGGACTTTCAGCTCCCTCCAAAGATTTTCTATTGGGTTCAGGTCTGGAGACTGGTTAGGCCACTCCAGGACCTTGAGATGCTTCTTACGGAGCCACTCCTTAGTTGCCCTGGCTGTGTGTTTCGGGTCATTGTCATGCTGGAAGAGCCAGCCACGACCCATCTTCAATGCTCTTACTGAGGGAAGGAGGTTGTTGGCCAAGATCTCGCGATACATGGCCCCATCCATCCTCCCCTCACTACGGTGCAGTCGTCCTGTCCCCTTTGCAGAAAAGCATCCCCAAAGAATGATGTTTCCACCTCCATGCTTCACGGTTGGTATGGTGTTCTTGGGATTGTACTCATCCTTCTTCTTACTCCAAACACGGTGAGTGGAGTTTAGACCAAAAAGCTCTATTTTTGTCTCATCAGACCATATGACCTTCTCCCATTCCTCCTCTGGATCATCCAGATGATCATTGGCAAACTTCAGACGGCCTGGACATGCGCTGGCTTGAGCAGGGGGACCTTGCGTGCGCTGCAGGATTTTAATCCATGATGGTGTAGTGTGTTACTAATGGTTTTCTTTGAGACTGTGGTCCCAGCTCTCTTCAGGTCATTGACCAGGTCCTTCCGTGTAGTTCTGGGCTGATCCCTCACCTTCCTCATGATCATTGATGCCCCACGAGGTGAGATCTTGCATGGAGCCCCAGACCGAGGGTGATTGACCGTCATCTTGAACTTCTTCCATTTTCTAATAATTGCGCCAACAGTTGTTGCCTTCTCACCAAGCTGCTTGCCTATTGTCCTGTAGCCCATCCCAGCCTTGTGCAGGTCTACAATTGTATCCCTTATGTCCTTACACAGCTCTCTGGTCTTGGCCATTGTGGAGAGGTTGGAGTCTGTTTGATTGAGTGTGTGGACAGGTGTCTTTTATACAGGTAAGGAGTTCAAACAGGTGCAGTTAATACAGGTAATGAGTGGAGAACAGGAGGGCTTCTTAAAGAAAAACTAACAGGTCTGTGAGAGCTGGAATTCTTACTTGTTGGTAGGTGATCAAATACTTATGTCATGCAATAAAATGCAAATTAATTACTTAAAAATCATACAATGTGATTTTCTGGATTTTTGTTTTAGATTCCATCTCTCACAGTTGAGTGTACCTATGATAATAATTATAGACCTCTACATGCTTTGTAAGTAGGAAAACCTGCAAAATCGGCAGTGTATCAAATACTTGTTCTCCCCACAGTATACAGTGGGGAAAAAAAGTATTTAGTCAGCCACCAATTGTGCAAGTTCTCCCACTTAAAAAGATGAGAGAGGCCTGTAATTTTCATCATAGGTACACGTCAACTATGACAGACAAATTGAGATTTTTTTTTCTAGAAAATCACATTGTAGGATTTTTAATGAATTTATTTGCAAATTATGGTGGAAAATAAGTATTTGGTCACCTACAAACAAGCAAGATTTCTGGCTCTCACAGATCTGTAACTTCTTCTTTAAGAGGCTCCTCTGTCCTCCACTCGTTACCTGTATTAATGGCACCTGTTTGAACTTGTTATCAGTATAAAAGACACCTGTCCACAACCTCAAACAGTCACACTCCAAACTCCACTATGGCCAAGACCAAAGAGCTGTCAAAGGACACCAGAAACAAAATTGTAGACCTGTAACAGGCTGGGAAGACTGAATCTGCAATAGGTAAGCAGCTTGGTTTGAAGAAATCAACTGTGGGAGCAATTATTAGGAAATGGAAGACATACAAGACCAGTGATAATCTCCCTCGATCTGGGGCTCCACGCAAGATCTCACCCCGTGGGGTCAAAATGATCACAAGAACGGTGAGCAAAAATCCCAGAACCACACGGGGGGACCTAGTGAATGACCTGCAGAGAGCTGGGACCAAAGTAACAAAGCATACCATCAGTAACACACTACGCCGCCAGGGACTCAAATCCTGCAGTGCAAGACGTGTCCCCCTGCTTAAGCCAGTACATGTCCAGGCCCGTCTGAAGTTTGCTAGAGTGCATTTGGATGATCCAGAAGAGGATTGGGAGAATGTCATATGGTCAGATGAAACCAAAATAGAACTTTTTGGTAAAAACTCAACTCGTCGTGTTTGGAGGACAAAGAATGCTGAGTTGCATCCAAAGAACACCATACCTACTGTGAAGCATGGGGGTGGAAACATCATGCTTTGGGGCTGTTTTTCTGCAAAGGGACCAGGACGACTGATCCGTGTAAAGGAAAGAATGAATGGGGCCATGTATCGTGAGATTTTGAGTGAAAACCTCCTTCCATCAGCAAGGGCATTGAAGATGAAACGTGGCTGGGTCTTTCAGCATGACAATAATCCCAAACACACCGCCCGAGCAACGAAGGAGTGGCTTCGTAAGAAACATTTCAAGGTCCTGGAGTGGCCTAGCCAGTCTCCAGATCTCAACCCCATAGAAAATCTTTGGAGGGAGTTGAAAGTCTGTGTTGCCCAGTGACAGCCCCAAAACATCACTGCTCTAGAGGAGATATGCATGGAGGAATGGGCCAAAATACCAGCAACAGTGTGTGAAAACCTTGTGAAGACTTACAGAAAACGTTTGACCTGTGTCATTGCCAACAAAGGGTATATAGAAAAGTATTGAGAAACTTTTGTTATTGACCAAATACTTATTTTCCACCATAATTTGCAAATAAATTCATTAAAAATCCTACAATGTGATTTTCTGGGGGAAAAAATGTAATTTTGTCTGTCATAGTTGCCGTGTACCTATGATGAACATTACAGGCCTCTCTCATCTATTTAAATTGGAGAACTTGCACAATTGGTGGCTGACTAAATACTTTTTTTTCCCACTGTATGCCAAATCTTTCTAACTGTGATCTTTCACAAAAGCTGTCAACCTATAACCAAATATACTTATTATGGACACAGTATGCTTTACATTAGTTATGTTGTTGTTATTAGTTGTTAGTTGTTATTATTCCCATCCTTCAGCTCCATTCAACACCTCCCATCTATCTCTTATCACCATCCATATTGGATTTCTATTTGCCATATATTTTTCAACTGTACTGTGATGTTTCACAAAAGTTCTGAACCGTTCTATTCTAATTGTTTTTACAGATTGTAAATTGAAAATAAACATTTTTGCTAAAATTATTATTATATTATTGATCGATTGACTATGACTTTTCAGATCACCCAGTAGTGCTATCTGCAGGGTTAGTTCCAGGTAAATATTGCAATCCTTCAGCCATTCCTGGGCCTGTGTCCAAAAACAAGCTACAAATGGACAGTACCAAAACAAATGATCTAATGATTCTGTCTCTTCGCAGCTAAATCTGCAGAGCTGGGAAGATTATATCCCCCATATAAATAACATTCTATTGGTAGCAAGAATTTTGTATAATAATTTAAATTCAAAAATTATATGTTTTGAATCCTGCATCGTTTTGCTTATCAGTTCATAAACACTATGCTATGGAATCAGTACGTCAAAAATCTCTTCCCAGCTATTTTGCAATCTATATGGGACGGCTGTCAATCCTTTGGTTCTGAAACTGGTGTACTTTTTTATTTATCACAATTTTCTTTAACCAATTATGTTCTTTAATGCAGGGCCGACAGACAAGTTCCTTACTTTTCCCCCCTTCCACTTCCCTCCTCCATTTTTGCGGTAATTCTGCAATTATTTGGTTGTAATTTTGGGTAGAGCAGACATTTCCATATGTTTTTGTTAGCTGCATGTGCGACATAACTCCACCAGTCCTACCTATGATATCATTTACGAAGATTATATATATATATATATAATCTTCGTAAATGATATTTTTTTTTTTCATAATGTTTTTTTATTTTTATAAATTAGTATATTTGAGTTTATCCACAATATTTGTTGCATTATATGTTCTGTCATTTCTGGAGGATTAACTTGAAATTGCAACCAACTGTCAGTGGCTTGTTATAGAAATAGTGATATTTGGGAGATATTTTCCTTTTCAAATAACTGAAAGTGAGAGGTTGTAATCTGAATAAAGCGAAAACGGCCATTCTTGAACATTGGGTGAGACAATCTTACTAATTTGCTAGAGAACCAGTTTGGATTTATGTAACTTTTGTATGACTGAAGCTTTTAGTGATAGGTCTAATGCTTTAATATTTAAGAATTTCTGTCCTCCGAATTCATATTCATTATATAAATAGGCCCGTTTAATTTTGTCTGGCTTGCCGTTCCAAATAAAATGGAATATTTATTTATATTTATACTTGGCTATATACATGGGGTACCAGTACCGAGTCGATGTGCAGGGGTACGAGCTAGTTGAGGTAGATATGTACATATAGGACATACAGTGCCTTCGAAAAGTATTCAGACCCTTTGACTTTTTCCACATTTTGTTAGGTTACAGCTTTGTTCAAAAAATTGATTAAATTGTTTTTTTCCCCCTCATCAGTCTACACACAATACCCCATAATGACAAAGCAAAAACTGTTTTTTTAACATTTTTGCTAATATATATATATATTTTTATGAAATATGACATTTACATAAGTATTCAGACCCTTTACTCAGTACTTTGTTGAAGCATCTTTGGTAGCGATTACAGCCTCGAGTCTTCTTGGGTAAGACGCTACAAGCTTGGCATACTTGTATTGGGGGAGTTTCTCCCATTCTTCTCTGCAGAACCTCTCAAGCTCTGTCAGGTTGGATGGGGAGCATTGCTGCGCAGCAATTTTCAGGTCTCTCCAGAGATGTTCGATCGGGTTCAAGTCCGGGCTCTGGCTGGGCCACTCAAGGACATTCAGAGACGTGTCCCGAAGCCACTCCTGCGTTGTCTTGGCTGTGTGCTTAGGGTCGTTGTCCTGTTGGAAGGTGAACCTTCGCCCCAGTCTGAGGTCCTGAGCGCTCTGGAGCAGGTTTTCATCAAGGATCTCTCTGTACTTTGCTCCGTTCATCTTTGCCTCGATCCTGACTAGTCTCCCAGTCCCTGCCGCTGAAAAACATCCCCTCAGCATGATGCTGCCACCACCATGCTTCACCGTAGGGATGGTGCCAGGTTTCCTCCAGACGTGACGCTTGGCATTCAGGCCAAAGAGTTCAGTCTTGGTTTCATTAGACCAGAGAATCTTGTTTCTCATGGTCTGAGAGTCTTTAGGTGCCTTTTGGCAAACTCCAAGCGGGCTGTCATGTGCCTGGTTTCTGTCTGGCCACTACCATAAAGGCCTGATTGGTGGAGTACCGCAGAGATGGTTGTCCTTCTGGAAGGTTCTCCCATCTCCATAGAGGAACTCTAGAGCTATGTCAGAGTGACCATCGGGTTCTTGGTCACCTCCCTGACCAAGGCCCTTCTCCCCCGATCACTCAGTTTGGCCATGCGGCCAGCTCTAGTCTTGGTGGTTCTAAACTTCTTCCATTTAAGAATGATGGAGGCCACTGTGTTCTTGGGGACCTTCAATGCTGCAGAAATGTGTTGGTACCCTTCCCCAGATCTGTGCCTTGACACAATCCAGTCTTGGAGCTCTACGGACAAATTTCTTCGACCTCATGGCTTGGTTTTTACTCTGACATGCACTGTCAACTGTGGGACCTTATATAGACAGGTGTGTGCTTTTCCAAATCAAGTCCAATCTATTGAATTTACCACAGGTGGTCTCCAATCAAGTTGTAGAAACATCTCAAGGATGATCAATGGAAACAGAATGCACCTGAGCTCAATTTCGCAAACAGTCGGAATACTTATGTAAATAAGGGATTTCTGTTTTTTGTTTTGAATATATTTGCAAACATTTCTAAAAACCTGTTTTCGCTTTGTCATTATGGGTTATTGTGTGTAGATTGCTGAGGAAATTGTTTTATTAAATCCATTTTAGAATAAGGCTGTAACGTAACAAAATGTGGAAAAGTCAAGGGGTCTGAATACTTTCCAAAGGCACTGTATAGGTCATATATGACAACCCACACAGTGTGGAATAGAGGAGGATGGATACCCCAGCTGCCTGTGTGTTCAGCAGTGGTCAAAACAACCGCAAAATCGGATCCGTTTTCACTTTCCTTGGGAACCATCACTGTTCCAACATGATATGATAGTTGAAATCAGGGCCCCACAACATAGCGTTCACATGTCTGGTCATATCAGGGCCCACAAAGCGTCTCCGAATAGGAGTGCTAATGTAGGATCAGTTTTGCCTTTGAGATCATAATGAATAAGATTATACGGACAGATCCTAGATCAGCACTCCCACTCTAAGCTACAGTGTGGATACTGTCGTGGAAATACAGTGGGGGAAAAAAGTATTTAGTCAGCCACCAATTGTGCAAGTTCTCCCACATAAAAAGATGAGAGAGGCCTGTAATTTTCATCATAGGTACACGTCAACTATGACAGACAAAATTAGAAAAAGAAATCCAGAAAATCACATTGTAGGATTTTTAATGAATTTATTTGCAAATTATGGTGGAAAATAAGTATTTGGTCAATAACAAAAGTTTCTCAATACTTTTCTATATACCCTTTGTTGGCAATGACACAGGTCAAACGTTTTCTGTAAGTCTTCACAAGGTTTTCACACACTGTTGCTGGTATTTTGGCCCATTCCTCCATGCAGATCTCCTCTAGAGCAGTGATGTTTTGGGGCTGTCGCTGGTCAACACGGACTTTCAACTCCCTCCAAAGATATTCTATGGGGTTGAGATCTGGAGACTGGCTAGGCCACTCCAGGACCTTGAAATGCTTCTTACGAAGCCACTCCTTCGTTGCCCGGGCGGTGTGTTTGGGATCATTGTCATGCTGAAAGACCCAGCCACGTTTCATCTTCAATGCCCTTGCTGATGGAAGGAGGTTTTCACTCAAAATCTCACGATACATGGCCCCATTCATTCTTTCCTTTACACGGATCAGTCGTCCTGGTCCCTTTGCAGAAAAACAGCCCCAAAGCATGATGTTTCCACCCCCATGCTTCACAGTAGGTATGGTGTTCTTGGGATTGTACTCATCCTTCTTCTTACTCCAAACACGGTGAGTGGAGTTTAGACCAAAAAGCTCTATTTTTGTCTCATCAGACCATATGACATTCTCCCAATCCTCTTCTGGATCATCCAAATGCACTCTAGCAAACTTCAGACGGGCCTGAACATGTACTGGCTTAAGCAGGGGGACACGTCTGGCACTGCAGGATTTGAGTCCCTGGCGGCGTAGTGTGTTACTGATGGTAGGCTTTGTTACTTTGGTCCCAGCTCTCTGCAGGTCATTCACTAGGTCCCCCCGTGTGGTTCTGGGATTTTTGCTCACCGTTCTTGTGATCATTTTGACCCCACGGGGTGAGATCTTGCGTGGAGCCCCAGATCGAGGGAGATTATCACTGGTCTTGTATGTCTTCCATTTCCTAATAATTGCTCCCACAGTTGATTTCTTCAAACCAAGCTGCTTACCTATTGCAGATTCAGTCTTCCCAGCCTGGTGCAGGTCTACAATTTTGTTTCTGGTGTCCTTTGACAGCTCTTTGGTCTTGGCCATAGTGGAGTTTGGAGTGTGACTGTTTGAAGTTGTGGACAGGTGTCTTTTTATACTGATAACAAGTTCAAACAGGTGCCATTAATACAGGTAACGAGTGGAGGACAGAGGAGCCTCTTAAAGAAGAAGTTACAGGTCTGTGAGATTCTGAAATCTTGCTTGTTTGTAGGTGACCAAATACTTATTTTCCACCATCATTTGCAAATAAATTCATTAAAAATCCTACAATGTGATTTTCTGGAGATTTTTTTTTCTCAATTTGTCTGTCATAGTTGACGTGTACCTATGATGAAAATTACAGGCCTCTCTCATCTTTTTAAGTGGGAGAACTTGCACAATTGGTGGCTGACTAAATACTTTTTTTCCCCACTGTACATTTCAAAGATATCTCTCAGACACTGCAGCTTGTGAATTCAGTATAGACTTTATTACAATGTAACAAGCCGAGCTGGTCCATGGAGCAACTGCCCATCCTGACTCGGAGCTCTCCTTTTATACAGTTTCATTCTTACACAACATACATAGTCACACCTCTTTATGTAAATGACTAACATATTTTAGTTTCACGCAACTATTGTTTCCAAAGCCTAAGTGGTTTCTCTCTAGGCGGGGTTTCCCCTCCCCTTTGACTCTTAACACAGTTATATTGGTGGCGTAATACTAGCAGTATCATGAAAAATAATATGAGTACATTCTTAAAGATGATTAGATTACAGGGTGTGCTGATTGTCATTACTATCCAGGCATGCATCTGGATTACAAAGTGTTAATCATGCTTTATTCTGTTTTTCCCTTCTCCAATACAAAAAAGTGTGGTTATAGTATTCCCTTAAACCCATAATGATTGTTATTCCATCTCAACATTTCATCATATTCGTACTGGAAAATTACCCATACATACTTCTGCCTCTGAATTCTTGTTTGCCTTGTTCGATGTATCCTTCACGCCCCCAGTTCTACTAATCATTACTACAGACAACACAGCAAGGGAGAGAAATAGAGAAATAATCATTCAGCAGTTTCAGAGAGAGGGAGAGAGGATGCGCTTTCTTTCTGGGTAAAATTGTTGTGGAAAATGTGTCCTTATACTGATCGAAGTTTTTGTAGAATTAAGATAGACTTTATTACAATTAGACAAAGCCGAGGTGGTCTGCAGAGCATCTGATTTTCCACCTCCTAGCTCTCAGTTTATATAGTCATTTTACATACATACATTTTAGCTTAATCCCTCCCTCTTGTGTTCCCCCACCACTGTCTCCAGTTTCCACCTCTTTACCGCTCCGCCCACTTCCTTAGTCTATGATAGTGGCAAAATCTGACTTCCCCTCCTTCTACGTATTCAGTTTGGAAACAATGGTGGTGTGACCAACCAAGCCTTGTCATGCACAAAGAAACTGCCCTGTCATGTAAAAATAATAATGTTCAGTTTGAACTCTGTTCAACCCTGGCTCGACCTGGAGATTGATTGTGGACATGGAAGGTCCACAATCAATCTCTCAAACATACCCAAGCCCAACCCTTCTCTCCCACCCAGTCATGCTGTCATTAATCAGGAAGACGCCCAAGAATACAAAAACAGGAGTAGCGTCGAAACGGGAAACAATACTAACTAATGGGAGTGCTAGATAAAGGGGAAGTAATCAGGGAGTGATGAAGTCCAGGTGTGCCTCATAATGGAGCGCAAGTGTGCGTAATGATGGGTTGCCAGGACCGGCGTCGTCGAGCGCCAGAGCGGGAGTAGACGTGACATTAATATTCAAGATCATTTACTGATTAATTACTGGAATTAATCAGTAAATGATCAACAGACATTTATTTGATTAATTTGGTTATCCTATCCAAATTAATCTAAGAGGGATACCATTAAGGGTTGGATATAGAGAAACCCTTGAATTGAAAACTCTATCAGTAGTTATCATTAACCGTTATACCATTAATACTATCAACAATATAATGAATACACAGTCAATTTGACTATATTCTCATTCTGAACAATCGTCAACTCTGGAACCACAAGAAGCCAATCACTCGCAAATGAACTCAATGCCACAAATTATTCATTCAAGGTTTTATTTACTAGACTAAATAAGTAGAAAAATGTGGTAGTTAAAGACACGCTATAAGACAGGGTACAATGGGGTACAACACAGTTATTGAGGTCAACATGCAATATGCTTCCATACTCAACTCAGGCAAATACAACAGAACAATCACAGGACTTTTGAGAATGAAATGTTCTTATTCATTGAAAGAGAAAATGTGAGAGGACTACGTCGACATAGGCTTTAGCAACCGTGAAACTCTAAAACTTTCAAACCAGGAATAGACATTGATGAGGATTTTTCAGTAAACTATGAGATAAACAAAGTTAATCACAAGCATGATGAACATGGAGCCAGGATTAAACATGGGTACTCTCTGTTGCTGGGCAAGAACTTAATTGGTTCCTTTCACTGGGTTTGTGTGTGTGTGAAATGGGCATCTGACCTCGGGTCGATTTCTCGCTCTTACCTAATCCACGGCTGTCCTACCTTATCAGAGACTGAAACCAGACTGTTGCCTTTTGCCTCTCTCCTCAGACAAAGTCCTGAAAATGGAGCCAGAGTTGAACAGAGTTCAGACTAAACATGAGTAATTACAGCATGACGGGAGGGAAGAGAGGAGTTGGGTTTGGGTATGTTTGAGAGATTGAGTGTGGACCTGCCATGTCCAATAATCAATCTCCAGGTCATGCCAGGGTGAGCTGAGGTTGAACAGAGTTCAAACTGAACATGATTATTTTTACATGACAGGGCTGTTATTTGTGCATGACAAAGCTTGATTGGTCACACCACCAACAGTGGTGGGGGAACCCAAGAGGGAGGGGTTTTAAGCTAAAATGTATGTAAAATTACTATATAAACTGAGAGCTGGGGAGGTGGACAATCAGATGTTTTGCAAACCACCTCGGCTTTGTCTATTTGTAATAAAGTCTATCTTAATTCTACAAAAACTCTGAAATACTTTGGTTCTTTGATCAGTATAAGGACGAAAATTGCCACATCAACATGAACTAGGCTACCGATTACCATCTGATGTGGACAGTGCCAGGACAGTATTGACCAAGGGTTTGTAAATTTGACCTGCCATTTTACACACTCAAAGTGGCACTTTCAGAGAAAATGAATAATGCAATGGAGTAATTTACTTGTATGTCGATGTTGCCTGCCCAGTAGGATTCCATTAGGATAGGATGAAGCCGGGTTGAAGCTGAAAAAGGCGTGTTGTCCAAGACTCTTTCTATCTCCCTCTCAGTTCTCAGTCCAGGAAAGTAAAGTCTATGAGAGCTCTTCCGTGCAGTGAATTCTTCCTCTGCTCCCAGCTGGGATGGATTGCGAACTCAGTCAGTCTCGAATGCAAACAGTCCATTCTTGCAGGACCACCTCTGGGATAGGTCTTAGTCGATTGGTGTTTGGCTTCCGAGGAGAGTTAGGTCATTGGTTCCTCATGGTGTGGCTGCACAGCAAATACCCATTATACCCCTCTTTATGACAGGAAAATCAGGAGAAATATGTCACATTATGCTTCAAGTTATACCAACCTGTCATGTGTCTTCTAGTTATTTACATTGTTCAGAAACTGTGTTGAATTGTCCTTGCGCTATTTGCACTATTTTCCTTTGTAACAAAGAGTAAAAGTTCCTGACTTCTCTTCCCCTGGAATACACAGGCAGATCATAAGGCAGTCTGCTGATTTGCAGAAGGCATCTGTTTTCCATCTCCTGACCCCCCCCCTCAGGGCCACTCAGTCGTAAAAGGAGAATGGGAGAGTAGTTTATTTGTTCTTGTGATAGCTTGCAATGGGGGCGCCGTCAATAACAGAACTATAAATCTTGGCCAGGAATGTGGTACTTAGGAGATATCTGTTTTCTACCACCCACAACTGGGGTGCGTGACTACACCCGTGGGCTCTCGTTACAACAAAGCCAAACAAGGCCCAGTGTCCTCTTTGCACTTTGTGGGCCTAGAACAGGTTACATCCATCAGAGGTGGCAACCTCCTTACAATGCTCTCATAACGAGATATGTTTTGGATTGATAGATTAAATACCATGCATCCTTGAGGTCTAAATTATGATTCAGACCATTCTTGTAGACTATATGGCTGCTCTGTCATTTGTATGCATATGTATATTCTCCTACATTCAAGCTTCTAGACATTCTATCCAGATGTCTATTTTTCATACCCCAAAGCATCTATTTTTGTAGGCTTTATTGTGCACTAGGAACTAACTAATTGCCCAAAATATCATCATGATATCTAAATGGTATTTGCAGACTTTATTCTGCTGTTCTGTGTATTTGTATATGTATTGGAACAATTGTTGGTTGACTAATGTTTTGAATACCACTTTGGCACATTTAGGGCTGGGCGCTATACCATATTTCACTATATACCGTATTGATGCACGGACAGGTTTCAGCTTTTACTTTGCCTTCTTTAACGGTATTTAAATGTTTGGTTTGTTAAATGTGATACGCTGTGTGTAACGTCCATTTTTATAGTTTACTCCGCTACTTGAGTCACCTCTCTCCGCTCTCCCTCTCCGTGCCGCTTTCCACACAGACCTAGCCCCAACCCCGGTCAATCAAGGAGCGCATTTGTTGTTGCTCGTCCACGAGACACTTGTGTTCAGTCTGCATGGTCAATGCAGCACATGCAACAATGTTGATGACTACGATGCCGTTTCCACTTTGCTTCTTAATATAAATCCATAAGCGTTCTATAATTACACTATTAGTTTGTGTTTCTTACATCTGCAAACAGCTAGTTTGTCTTTTCTGAGCAAGTTGTGGTTAAGTCGTGTTAGCCGCTTTTGCTAATCGAGCAAACATAGCTAGATATACAGCCTGATACCAGTGATGGTGTAGGCCTAAATCAGCATGTTGTTTGTGCAACAGTATCTTCTACATCAAATTGGAATAGGCGAAGCATGAATATGTTAGCTACATTAAGTAGCTAAACGAAAGCATTGAACGTAGCCAAAGATTATAGGGTCCCCTAGGAAATACGGACCAATACTTTGTTTCCAGCCCTGTTATGATAACTCTTCCCTGGCATTTTCATTCGTTGTCATGTCAAACAACACTGTATTCAAAGTATTCACTATTATTTTCTAACTATAGAATTAGAATAATCATTATATTTCCATGATTCCAACAGTCCCCTCAAGTGTTTTGATCTAAATCACAAGTCAAATCGCAATTGCAACATTTTGTTAAAAATAAGGCTTAGATTTTTTGCCCATATCGTTCAGTGTGGAAATGATCTCAAATGAGTGCAGAAATCGATGCAGAAAATGATTTTGCGTTGAAGATATCAGAGC
Organism: Coregonus clupeaformis; assembly: GCF_020615455.1. Classification (NCBI taxonomy): domain Eukaryota; kingdom Metazoa; phylum Chordata; class Actinopteri; order Salmoniformes; family Salmonidae; genus Coregonus; species Coregonus clupeaformis. Next base: position 27,661,219 of record NC_059217.1, on the reverse strand, counting down.
ACTCATCGTCATCTAAAAGCGAGTTCCACTGGCCATACACAGCCTCCCTGAAGGGGGAGGGGGGGCCGGGTACTTGGGTCAGTGGCGGTAAGTCGTCCGTGTGGACATCACCGGCATTCCCATCACCGGCATTCCCATCACCGTCATCAATTTCACCATCAGCGAGTCCTCAGAGCGGGTGGGTTGCAGGCGGGTTGAATAAAGAGAAATAAATAACTTTAACAAAATCCATAAATGTATCATTCTTCTGCAATCTATAGGCTACATTATTTTAGGCTATCTGGCATTAGTGTGTAAGCCTAAGCTTTAGGGCTTAATTGTACGAGCGCCAAATAGCCTACACGTCAATAGCCAAATGCTTTTGGGAAATTGGCAGAAAAAGTTACCTTCCATCCACGGAGGCAAAAAGGTTTAGTTCAATAAGAGAAACGCTGCGAAATTGAGAGAAATATTTGGTAAAGTGGTAAAAGAGGATGATAGCAGTGCCGGCTATGTTATGTGTGGTGATTGTGAGGAGCTATACAAATTCCACAAGACGTGGACTTCAAATATGCCTATGGCACATCAAGGGAACTGTTGCCTACTGTTCAGAAGGGTTAAATGGAAACTGAAATCTGGACACTGACTGTAGGTCTATAACCTCTCACATAGCCTTAATATTAACTCCTGCAGAATTAAGCATTTCTTGCAGTAAAATGATACACCAAATGTAGGCTATATTTTGACTCAAGAACAGGAGCGGAGAAATATGATTTATTTCTTTCAGCATCTTGAGAGAATGCATATTTGCAATTAGATACCATCTGTAGAGGTGCTATCTTTATATTTCAACCACATACAATATGCATCCAAGCCGAACTCAAATCTTATCAGAAACATGTTTCTATTCACAGCTTTCTATTTCGTTATCACCAGTCAAACTGATGTCATTCGGAAAATCTTTGCACAGAAAACCTTTCTCTTTTTGTTTTTTTGCATTTTCTCCCCGGTCCCTAAATGTCTTTGCTCTGACAGAAAACTTTACCAATGTCAATTAGATTGAAGCATTGATTCTATCATTTATGACATTATCCGTGAGCAAGGGTTTATTTAGTCTTCTAGGGCAACATATAATGACAGAAGAGAAGCTGACTAACAGCCTACCAAAAGTTTGGAAATTATATGCAGAAACATATCTAAATCAGGCCAAAAAAGTACTGCACCCCCTGTCAAAAAGAATTCAAGGCACACTTAACCAGCATGGCTACCACAGCATTCTGCAGCAATACGCCATCCCATCTGGTTTGCGCTTAGTTGGACTATCATTTGTTTTTCAACAGGGCAATGACCCAAAACACACCTCCAGGCTGTGTAAGGGCTATTTGACCAAGAAGGATGATGGAGTGCTGCATCAGATGACCTGGCCTCCACAATCACCCGACCTCAACCCAATTGAGATGGTTTGGGATGATTTGGACCGCAGAGTGAAGGAAAAGCAGCCAACGAGTGCTCAGCATATGTGGGAACTCCTTCAAGACTGTTGGAAAAGCAGTCCTCATGAAGCTGGTTGAGAGAATGCTAAGAGTGTGCAAAGCTGTCATCAAGGCAAAGGGTGGCTACTTTGAAGAATCTCAAATCTCAAATATATTTTGATTTGTTTAACACTTTTTGGGATACTACATAATTACATGTGTTATTGCATAGTTTTGATGTCACTATTATTCTACAATGTAGAAAATAGTAAAAATAAAGACAAACCCTGGAATGAGTAGGTGTGTCCAAACTTTTGACTGGTACTGTATGTTACAGAATACTACCTCAGAAAAATCGAAGCAGCAGAAGAAACACCATCTTCCAGAACAGGGTAATATACTCCACCAACACCACGACCAGCTGGCGCAACTGAGTATGGCCATGGAGGAGGTCCTCCGCGTTCTCCACCACCTCGACACCACCAGCGAGGCTCACTATACCCCTAACAGAGGGCCTCCTACCACGGGTCGTCACAGTGTGCCAGTCCCCGAGCCTACCCAACCGTCCGCCCAGGTCAGCGATTCCCAACTGTCCCTTCCGGAGAAGTATGGCGGTACTCCATCGAAATGCCGTGGCTTCCTACTCCAGTGCTACCCTCTATTTCGCCTATCAGATGGGAGCCCCCACCACCAAGAGGTCCAAGGTTGCCACGGTCATTTCCCTGCTGACCGGACAGGCGTTGGAGTGGGCTACGGCCGTCTGGGAGAGGGGAGAGGAGGAGCTGGGTTACAATGAGAGGTTCATGGCTCTGTTCAGGGCGGTCTTCAATCATCCCCCAGAGGGCAGAGAGGGAGGTGAGTGATTTTTCCAACTCCAGCACGGTGCCCAGACCGCTGCAGAGTATGCCCTCACCTTACGGACAGTGGCAGCCTCCAGTGGATGGAATGAGCCGGCGCTCTGCACTCTATTCCGGAGAGGACTGTGCGAAGAGTTCCAGACGGAGTTGGCGTGTCGGATGACAACCTATCCTTGGACGCACTCTTCGGGATGGCCATCTGTCTGGTTAACCTTCTTCGGGAGCGCCGGTGCCCACCTTGCCACTCGCCTCCCTCCTTTGGCTGTCCTGAGGCAGAGCTTGAACCCATGGAGGGAGGGGCCACACACCTCCGCGGCAGAGCGGCGTCGCCGGAGACAGCTGGGGCTCTGTCGTGGCCAGGAGGGGCACCAGTTTCAGTGGTGTCCGGTGCATCCCAACCCGGGGTCCACTAGAGCAGAGGGGTGGCCCCGTGATCTTCAATCTCCCAAGGTAGGTGTGAGTATTTCATCATCATCGTTTTCCGCCAAACCATTTCTGGTTCCCATTTCACTGGCTGGCTGGCCCTCAGGTGTTGTCTCTACAGCTCTAGTGGACTCCAGTGCCACAGGGAATTTCATCGACCAGGCCTCCTCCCTGAACATAACTTCATACCCGCTCTCCTCTCCTATTCCTGTCCAAGCCCTTGATACGCGACCATTCGGATCCGGCACAATTACACACATCACAGCACCACTCACACTCGCCATGCACCAGGAAAGCCTTCCCTTCCTCATCACCGCACCTGTACACAAAGTCCTCCTCGGCCTCCTGTGGCTCCAACTTCATAACTCCACCATCTCCTGGTCAAGGATGAGAATCACCGCCTGGGGACCAGGATGCTTGAGGACCTGCTTTCCCGCACCCTGTGGTTCCACGTCGGTGGAGGGTCCTGTGAGTGTCCTCCAGCCCATCAATCTGTCCTCCCGATTCGTTGGCCCCATGTTTTGGGACGTAGATGTGGACATCCGCCAGGCTCTGGAAAGGTAACCCGCTCCTGCTACATGCCCTCCAGAGCGCATCTGAATCTACAGTCTCTCTTCCTTTCTAGTTAGAATTTCCACGACACCTGGACATCATCACCCCTTTATTTAGCCCTCAGTTGACATCCATCATTAGGTAGTATTGTTTTCTCTGACGTTCTGTACGATTCTCATGTTTGTTCATCGGTATCATTTCATTATTAAACTCACCTTCTGCACCTGCTTCCTGACTCCCAGCGTACATGTTATATTCGTAAAGTTCTCTGTCATCTCTGCTTCTTTCACGGAGCAAAGACGTTTAGGGACCGGGGAGAAAATGCAACAACCAAGAAATATTCTGTGCTAAATTTCCAAATTACATCGGTTTGACCTGTTGTAAGGAAATAGAAAGGTGTGAAAATGACCCAACATGTTTCTAGTAAGATTTCAGTTCCGTGCTTAGATGCATATTTTATGTGGTTGAAATAGGCTACTATCAGCTTTTATGATGCTGATATAAATAGCACCTCTACCGATGGTATCTACAGTGGGGAAAAAAAGTATTTAGTCAGCCACCAATTGTGCAAGTTCTCCCACTTAAAAAGATGAGAGAGGCCTGTAATTTTCATCATAGGTACACGTCAACTATGACAGACAAAATGAGAAAAGAAAAATCCAGAAAATCCCATTGTAGGATTTTTTATGAATTTATTTGCAAATTATGGTGGAAAATAAGTATTTGGTCACCTACAAACAAGCAAGATTTCTGGCTCTCACAGACCTGTAACTTCTTCTTTAAGAGGCTCCTCTGTCCTCCACTCGTTACCTGTATTAATGGCACCTGTTTGAACTTGTTATCAGTATAAAAGACACCTGTCCACAACCTCAAACAGTCACACTCCAAACTTCACAATGGCCAAGACCAAATAGCTGTCAAAGGACACCAAAAACAAAATTGTAGACCTGCACCAGGCTGGGAAGACTGAATCTGCAATAGGTAAGCAGCTTGGTTTGAAGAAATCAACTGTGGGAGCAATTATTAGGAAATGGAAGACATACAAGACCACTGATAATCTCCCTCGATCTGGGGCTCCACGCAAGATCTCACCCCGTGGGGTCAAAATGAACACAAGAACGGTGAGCAAAAATCCCAGAACCACACGGGGGGACCTAGTGAATGACCTGCAGAGAGCTGGGACCAAAGTAACAAAGCCAACCATCAGTAACACACTACGCCGCCAGGGACTCAAATCCTGCAGTGCGAGACGTGTCCCCCTGCTTAAGCCAGTACATGTCCAGGCCCGTCTGAAGTGCATTTGGATGATCCAGAAGAGGATTGGGAGAATGTCATATGGTCAGATGAAACCAAAATATAACTTTTGGTAAAAACTCAACTCGTCATGTTTGGAGGACAAAGAATGCTGAGTTGCATCCAAAGAACACCATACCTACTGTGAAGCATGGGGTTGGAAACATCATGCTTTGGGGCTGTTTTTCTGCAAAGGGACCAGGACGACTGATCCGTGTAAAGGAAAGAATGAATGGGGCCATGTATCGTGAGATTTTGAGTGAAAACCTCCTTCCATCAGCAAGGGCATTGAAGATGAAACGTGGCTGGGTCTTTCAGCATGACAATGATCCCAAACACACCGCCCGGGCAACGAAGGAGTGGCTTCGTAAGAAGCATTTCAAGGTCCTGGAGTGGCCTAGCCAGTCTCCAGATCTCAACCCCATAGAAAATCTTTGGAGGGGAGTTGAAAGTCTGTGTTGCCCAGCGACAGCCCCAAAACATCACTGCTCTAGAGGAGATCTGCATGGAGGAATGGGCCAAAATACCAGCAACAGTGTGTGAAAACCTTGTGAAGACTTACAGAAAACGTTTGACCTGTGTCATTGCCAACCAAAGGGTATATAACAAAGTATTGAGAAACTTTTGTTATTGACCAAATACTTATTTTCCACCATCATATGCCAATAAATTCATTAAAAATCCTACAATGTGATTTTCTGGAAATTTTTTTCTCATTTTGTCTGTCATAGTTGACGTGTACCTATGATGAAAATTACAGGCCTCTCTCATCTTTTTAAGTGGGAGAACTTGCACAATTGGTGGCTGACTAAATACTTTTTTTCCCCACTGTAACTGGACATTTGCATTCTCTCAAGATGCTGAAAGAAAGACATCATATTTCTCCCCTCCTGTTCCACAGTTTAATTGTAGCCTACATTAGGTGTATTATTTTACTGCAAGAAATGTTTAATTCTGCCTGAGTTAGGCCTAATATGAAGGATATGTGAAAGGTTATAGACCTACAGTCAGTGTCCAGATTTCAGTTTCCATTTAAAACTATCATCCTCTTTTACCACCTCACTAAATCTTTCCCGAACATTACATTTCTGTCCCTGCAGATTTTTTAATTTCAACTCTCCATTTGGCAGCTTTTCTCTTATTGAATTAAACTCTGAAATTGTCATTTTTGTCTTCGTGGATCTGAGTTAACTTTTTCTGCCTATTCCCAAAACAATTTGGCAATTGACGTGTAGGCTATTTGGCGTTTGTACTGATAGACCCTTAAGTTTAGGCTTATGCACTAATGCCAGATATCCTGAAATAATTAAAGGAAAAACCTCAATGTAGCCTATAGATATAAATTGCACAAGAATTATACATTTATGGATTTTTTATGTTATTGTTTTCCCTTTATTCAACCTACCTACCCTTCATCCACACAAAATTGTATGACCCTAAACCCGTGGATACAACCACAGGGACTGCAGGTTATGAGTCAATCACAGGAGGTTGGTGGCACCTTAATTGGGGAGGACAGGCACATGTTAATGGCTGGAGCGGAATTGGTGGAAAGGTATCAACATCAAACACATGGTTTCCATGTGTTTGATGCCATTCCATTTGCTCTGTTCCAGACATTATTATGAGCCGTCCTCCCCTCAGCAGCCTCCACTGGAGTCAACCCACGCATCACTAAAATAATTTAATATTTTACGTTTTATTATGTTCCTAGTCTGTGTTTAGTAGTCTATGGCTATGATGCAACAAGTGCTCCATAGAACACATTGAATAGTGGCTGTGATATTAAAAAATTTGGGGGGAATAAAATTAAGGCATGTGCTCTAAGTTGTTTGGCAAATGTACACTGTATGTGTTTTAGAAACCTTAGAACCTGCTCTTTCCGATAAGTTATGAAATCAAAACATCTTACCTGCATGAACGATGATTTGAAAAAGTTGCTTTTGGTAAACGCTGTTCCATTCTTTGTCAATTATCCAAGCTGCGCTGCAGTCTCTTGATTCACAAGGCAATTGATAATTATATCAGACTATTGTCAATTTAATATTGTCTTTAGGCTACATCTATTATTATAGGCCTATGTGTGAAATTCATTTGGATATAGTTTATGTATAGTTTTGATGGGCCATTGTTAAATGGCAGCCAGCTGGTGAGGGGGGCTGACATGTCCTCCTAAAACTGCTTTTAGTTAGCTATCTATGATTAATCTTTCTTTATTCATCTTTCAAATACCCACGTGGGGTTGTATTCTCCTGAAAACCAATGAGTAGATGGGATGGGCGTTCTGGAACGTTCATTTGAATGGAAATGATGCTGTACCAGAGAGGAAGAGAGAGAACCAACTTTGCGGAAAATCTGTCTCCCTCCAACAGTTGCCGTTTTTGTATAGAGGTCAATGAGAAAGTCGAATTTGGTCAACCAAAAAATGTATGGCTTATTTGTTACTTATTTGTTACATTTATTTGATCTAATAGAAGTTTCGTAATGCTTAAGTTCTTACAAGTGTACTGATATAAGTAGGACACGTGACATCTAGGCAACTTTATATAGGTGTTGTCTCGAGATGGCTATGCATATTCTCTCCATTGAATACAGGCAGTTGACGTCAACAACCCTCATCGAATATTCAAAAACAGATTACAATAATGAGATCTATCCACCAATCCAAAGAAAAGATAGATGGGCGCTAGACAGCCCACCGTGCCGCTTTGTGAGTAACATTTTACATTTCAGTCATTTAGCAGACACTCATAGCCAGAGCGGCTTACAGTAGTTTGTGCATAGATTTTTTTTATTCTTCCCCATACTGGTCCCCCGTGGGAATTGAACCCACAACCCTGGCGATGCAAGCACCGTACTCTACCAACTGAGACACACGGGACATTAAGCCACAATAACTCCCTTTGTTAGGGTGGAGAGACATGTATCTCAAATCTAATTGTATTGGTTGCATACACATGTTTAGCAGATGTTATTGCGGGTGTAGGGAAATGCTTGTCAGTATAGTCATAATCTTTGGCTGTACTGAACGACCAGTTGAAAAACCGGGAAGGGTTGGGTCAAGCCACACCCACCAACTGGAAACAAACGTACCTCAAAGTCTGTTACAAGAACGTTTTGGGGGAAACGTGCTGTTTAATACAGGAAGCAATTGATGAGGTAGAGCGGTGGGCATTAATGTGGGGATTCAGGTTCTCTGTAGAGAAAACTCAAACAGTGTTCATTACCAGGAAGAAGGTGGGAGATGAGGTATGCTTGAGGTTATATGGGATAAACTTGGAGAGGGTGGGAGCCTTCAGGTTCCTTGGGGTATACTTTGATACTAGACTGACCTGGGCAGAACACATTGAGAGAGTGGTGGGAAAGTGTAAGAAGGTGCTAAATGTGATGCGCTGTCTGATGGGGAAGGAGTGGGGGGATGGGCGTTCCTCATTGAAGACCATGTATGTTGCATTGATCCGATCTGTAATAGACTATGGCAGTATAGCATATGGTTCGGTAGCCCGGACCTCACTGGAAAGGCTAGATGTCATACAGGGGCAAGGTCTCAGAATATGTAGTAGGGCGTTTTGGACATCCCCAGTGGCTGCATTACAGGTGGAGATGGGGGATATGCCATTGCAGATTAGGAGACAAGAGCTGGCAATGAATTATTTGGTCAACCTACAAGGACATGAGGTGTCTCATCCTGCAAAAGGGATTTTACAGGCATGCTGGGAACATCAGCGAAGACAGAACACAAGCTTTGGGTCGGTGGGTAATACCCAGGTGAAGGAGATGGGACTGAATGGAAGGGAGTTTAGTCTAACGGTAGTTATTCCTGTAAATCCACCATGGCTACTCCCGTCTCCAGTAGTTGATCTAGAAGTGTTGGAGAGACTACAGAAAGATAGGGAGGGTGTTGATCCATCTGATTTCTTTAAGAGAAGTCTGGAAACTGTGTATCAGGATTTTGTGGCCATTTACACAGATGGTTCAAAAGATCCAAGGACCGGACATACCGGGTCAGCATTTGTAGTGCAGGAGTGTGTGGTGGAAGTCAGGAAACGTATTACAGATCATCTGGCTGTATATACGGCGGAGCTGATGGCCATACTGTTGGCCTTGCAGTGGCTGGAGGAAGTCAAACAAGACAGAGTAGTTATTTGCTCTGATTCATGTGCAGTGTTAATGAGTCTCCAGTCCTTTAGCTCACGTAGCAGACAAGACCTGCTTTATGAGGTGCTACAAACCCATGGCAGGATTAAACAGATGGGTATTCAGATAAGATTTACTTGGGTCCCAGCCCATGTGGGGGTGGAGGGGAACGAGGCAGTAGATGAACAGGCTAAACAAGCACTTAGTAGTGGGGATGTTGATGTTCAAGTGTCAATGAGCAAGGCAGAGACAAAAAGACTGATACAGTGAGGAGAACAACTATTTGATATACTGCCGATTTTGCAGGTTTTCCTACTTACAAAGCATGTAGAGGTCTGTAATTTGTATCATAGGTATACTTCAACTGTGAGAGACGGAATCTAAAACAAAAATCCAGAAAATCACATTGTATGATTTTTAAGTAATTAATTTGCATTTTATTGCATGACATAAGTATTTGATCACCTAACAACCAGTAAGAATTCCGGCTCTCACAGACCTGTTAGTTTTTCTTTAAGAAGCCCTCCTGTTCTCCACTCATTACCTGTATTAACTGCACCTGTTTGAACTCGTTACCTGTATAAAAGACAACTGTCCACACACTCAATCAAACAGACTCCAACCTCTCCACAATGGCCAAGACCAGAGAGCTGTGTAAGGACATCAGAGATAAAATTGTAGACCTGCACAATGCTGGGATGGGCTACAGGACAATAGGCAAGCAGCTTGGTGAGAAGGCAACAACTGTTGGCGCAATGATTAGAAAATGGAAGAAGTTCAAGATGACGGTCAATCACCCTCGGTCTGGGGCTCCTTGCAAGATCTCACCTCGTGGGGCATCAATGATCATGAGGAAGGTGAGGGATCAGCCCAGAACTACACGGCAGGACCTGGTCAATGACCTGAAGAGAGCTGGGACCACAGTCTCAAAGAAAACCATTAGTAACACACTACGCCGTCATGGATTAAAATCCTGCAGCGCACGCAAGGTCCCCCTACTCAAGCCAGCGCATGTCCAGGTCCGTCTGAAGTTTGCCAATGACCATCTGGATGATCCAGAGGAGGAATGGGAGAAGGTCATGTGGTCTGATGAGACAAAAATATAGCTTTTTGGTCTAAACTCCACTCGCCGTGTTTGGAGGAAGAAGAAGGATGAGTACAACCCCAAGAACACCATCCCAACCGTGAAGCATGTAGGTGGAAACATCATTATTTGGGGATGCTTTTCTGCAAAGGGGCAGGACGACTGCACCGTATTGAGGGGAGGATGGATGGGGCCATGTATCGCGAGATCTTGACCAACAACCTCCTTCCCTCAGTAAGAGCATTGAAGATGGGTCGTGGCTGGGTTTTCCAGCATGACAACGACCTGAAACACACAGCCAGGGCAACTAAGGAGTGGCTCCGTAAGAAGCATCTCAAGGTCCTGGAGTGGCCTAGCCAGTCTCCAGACCTGAACCCAATAGAAAATCTTTGGAGGGAGCTGAAAGTCCGTATTGCCCAGCGACAGCCCCCGAAACCTGAAGGATCTGGAGAAGGTCTGTATGGAGGAGTGGGCCAAAATCCCTGCTGCAGTGTGTGCAAACCTGGTCAAGACCTACAGGAAACGTATGATCTCTGTAATTGCAAACAAAGGTTTCTGTACCAAATATTAAGTTCTGCTTTTCTGATGTATCAAATACTTATGTCATGCAATAAAATGCAAATTAATTACTTAAAAATCATACAATGTGATTTTCGGATTTTTGTTTTAGATTCCGTCTCTCACAGTTGAAGTGTACCTATGATACAAATTACAGACCTCTACATGCTTTGTAAGTAGGAAAATCTGCAAAATCGTCAGTGTATCAAATACTTGTTCTCCCCACTGTATATACAGTGATGGTGCAGAGATGGCAGGATCAGTGGTATATAAATAATAAGGGAAGGCATTTATTTCAGGTACAGAGGAAAGTCAGGGAGGGGAGGACGGCAAGAAGGGACAGAAGAGAGGAGGCTATTTTTACAAGATTAAGGGTAGGACACAGCCAGTTGAATAAGACATTAAATGTGATAGGAAAGCATCCAACAGGAAAGTGTGATTATTGTCAGGAAACAGAGACCATGGAGCATGTATTGCTACATTGTGGGCAGTATCAGAGGGAAATAGAGAGGATGAGATCTAGTATGAGGGAGAAGGGGATACAGGAAATTAGTTTAAAGAGTATATTGAGTAGAACTTCATTAGATATAGTCCCAAATATTTTGTTATATTTTTTGAGAGCAACGCTGGCAGGTAGGATTTAGATTATCCGTGTCTCTGGCCCATTCTCCAGTACAGTAGGTGGCGGTAAGGCACCATAACGTTGGATGCCAACCGCTGATAAACCCCAATGAAGAAGAAGAAGAAGAAGAAGAACAAGAAGAAGTGTTGTTTAATACAAACAGTTCCGCAACGTAGCAAACGTTCAAGCGAAATTAATGCACCTCAGGAAAAAGTGACCGTAGCAAACGTTGTTGGTGTGGATGCTGAAGCTGGAGGCAAATTAGCAATTTGAGGATTACGGGTTTTAACGGACAATGTCTCTTTAGAATAATCTGTAAGTACCCTTTTTTAAATATATTTGTAGGCCTCTCTTACTAACATGAAGCACATAGCTGGACAGCAGATAATTTCAGCCTACAGCTTGATTTTTCTGACTAAAGCAAGGCAATTTTGTAAGGCAGTGTCTATTTGGCTGACTGAAAATGAGGAAAGTATTCATTATTTTACTAAATGATCTTGCCTGATATTGTGATTTTTAATACTTTTTCGAATTCCAAAGCAACTCAGACTAGTGTAGATAGACAACCCGTAGCTTTATTTAACTTGATACACACGTGACACAGGGTGGTCCGGTGTAGCTGACTAAAATCAACTCCATCTTGAAGGAAGTTTTCTGATGAACTCCATCAACTGAGTTGAGCAGAGAACAGGCTTTGTGGAATTGATCTCCGACTAAATCGATTCGCCCAAGGTCAATACTTAAAAAACATTTAATTCTTAAACTCATACCTTGAATTAGTCAATTCGGCACGAATTGAATCTCTGACGACAGACCTAGATCTCCAAATACTTATTGATCCTGCGCATTTTCGCTGAGTTGCCATCTTCGAGAAACAGAAATGACCAAACAGTCAGTTGTATTTTATTAACATTTATTGAAAAAGTCGTGATTTCAGCAAACAAAGAAAGGCACAAAACTACAGAGGACAAACATAGGTACAAGGTAAGCCTTTCATAATTTACATTAAAGTAGGATATATCCCTTGCGTGAATGATGTAGTCGTGCCCTTACAAAAAGATTGCAGTTTATAAACTGCAGTAGAAGTGCCTTAACTGCAGTCGACTTTTGATAAGTTTCGTCAATTCAAATCTGGTATTGGGAACAAAAAGAGGTCAATACACGTCTTCTAAAATAGACTAGTATTTTAATTAATGCAAAACACTTCAATGGTAAATATGATGTTCGTATATACGGGTCCACTGAAATACCACGCAGTGCACTCAGAGAACTGATCCATTGTTATAAGTTCTTCCCTAAATACTCTGACAGAGATAGTTCCCGCTCCCTGCTGGCCTATCAGAGTAGAGACTGAGCGTGGTTTAGACTTACTCAGCCTATCGTTGGCGCACAGGCTGGTCCCAGCCCCTTGGCGCTTCACTGTTGCCAGGTGTTCAATTGTTTTGCAACTTGTCCAGAGAGTCAGCACTTTTGCAGTACACGTCCTTGAGCGGTCTAACAAAGAGGCAGTGTGTGTATGTGAGACACAAGTCTGTCTCGGCCTACCCCCTAATGGTTCCTCACATTAATCACAGCTTGTTATGTTGACCAATCTATGTCAGTACAGCACAAACCTATTATGTTTAATCATTAATGTATTCTTTCTAAGCTAGGCACCACATCTAGTTATAAGAAAATAGATCCCCACACTTTGGACGCAGTGATTGCAGAATAACTGCAGTGTACTGCAGTTATACTGCACTCTAACTGCAGTTACTATTCTGCCCTGGTATTGCGTTCCCGTGCAAAACTAGACAGATAGCTAACAACTGAGTCTTCAATAAAACTTCCAAGGCGTGACTTTTCTTGAACGAATGTATTGAAAACGTTTATGTTGTGAAACTGCAAATACAGAAAATAATATACTTTAGTATTCAATTCACATTGACATACTGTAGCTGTACATTATACATTTCAAGTTGAAGTTGCATAAATACAAAGCAAGTGCCAAGTTACCATGTATCTGGCATGACGACAAACCAAATAGATAATTACTCTATGAGTATCAACTAGCCAACTCCTTTCATTACTCTAATAATGTACAAACACCTCTGTACAATAACAAAGCATATTACACTAGAAACAGTAACAAACTATAGTATGTTTTACACTTCTTTTACATGACGCATGAGCAAACTAATACAGCTAACGGCATCCATGAAAGTCAATGCAATTTGCGTGAGTAAATGTAACCAATTAACATTGATAAGTAAGCAATTCTGTCAATAACAATATTATCATCACTTGCAATATGCTTGAATTGAACTTACAAACAAATATTTTCCGAGGCTGAAGCGTAACAAGAAATAGTTGCACTGAAAGAACTGTACAGTAACGTTGTTTCTAGCTGCTTGTCGCGTGCATAATAACAACTTTACTTCCGGGTTTTCGTACATAATTCTAAGTACCAGAAAGCTCCACTAGGGCGCTAAACACCATGGAACACAATGAAAGTCACTCTTAATCACTATAATAAAATAAATCTGATACCTTCTAACAAGATGGCAGCACACTCCCCGCCTGGTATAATGAGATTGTGCCACTATGAAATCAAATATTTTGCCTCTAGGATGCTTCAGAAAGAAGAACAACAATCTCTGAGATTGGTCTCAGAAACACCTTAGCAATCCCTTGCTTGACAACCTTTAGTTCTACTTTCCTGACCTTTCCGTCAGTACTGGGAAAGGTTTTTACCACAAGTCCGACTGGCCAGTCATTTCTGTGCGTCTGACTGTCTTTCAATAAGACAACATCTCCCACTTTCACATTTGGCTTTTCTGCTGTCCATTTTCTGCGTCTCTGCAGTGTTGTCAGGTACTCCTGTCTCCACCTTTTCCAGAAAGTGTCAACGAGACACTGGACTTGCTTCCATTGTTTTCCATGAAGATCGTTCATGTGGAAATATCCAGAAGGGGCTGAGGTAGCGTTGGTCTTTTGTGTCAGTAACATTGAGGGTGTAAGAATGGCAGGCATGTCAGGATCGGTTGACACTGACACTAGGGGTCTCGCATTGATTATTGCCATAACTTCAGACATAAGAGTGCTCAAGACCTCATGTGTGAGACGAGTGGAGCCCGTCTGAAACAGCATAGCATCAAGGATACGTCTGGCAACCCCAATGAGTCTCTCCCAAGAACCACCCATATGAGACGAGTGTGGGGGGATTAAATATCCAAGTACATCCCTTGTCTGAGAGGTATTTAGTCAACTCTGAGTCATTTGTGTCGATTCCCAGTTCCCTGCAGGCACCTATAAAGTTTGTACCTCGATCAGATCGTAGCACTTTTGCTGGACCGCGGATAGAGAAAAAAACGCCTCAGCGCGTTGATGAAGCTGGATGTGGACATGGATTCGATGAGCTCAATATGGACTGCTCTAGTAGACATACATGTAAAGAGTACCGCCCAGCGCTTGGAGTCTGCACTACCACCTCTAGTGCGACGAGTTATGACATTCCATGGTCCAAACACATCAAGTCCAACACTGGTGAATGGTGGCTCTGATGTGAGTCTGTCTGCAGGTAAGTCCGCCATCTTTTGGTCAACTGACTTTCCTCTAACCTTACGGCAGGTGACACACTTGTGGATGATACCAGAGACCAGATGTTTGCTCCCAATAATCCAGAAGCCTGCTGCTCGAATAGCTCCATCTGAAAAATGACGGCCCTGGTGAGCCACTTGCTCGTGATAATGTCTTACCAGCAGAGTGGCGACATGATGCGTCCGTGGGATGATGAGAGGATGTTTTTTCGTCTTGTGACAGGTCGGCAGAGGATAATCGGCCTCCCACCCTCAGCAACCCATCCTCATCAATCACTGGGTTCAGCTTTTTGAGTGTACTTTGTTTTGGTAACTCTTTTCCTTTCTCAAGGCATTTGAATTCCTCTTTGAAGGCTTCATGTTGCACACAGTGAATGATTGCTGTTTTGGCTTGTGACAACTCACTTGTACTGCATGGGTTTTTTACACTGATGCCAGCCTCTGCAGTTGTTGTCGTCCGCACTTTCGTGAAAGGATCTGGCAACATGAATGAGTCGTGCTGTGGCTCGATTGAGAGCTTTCCAGTTCGAGAACCTCTCAAAGCGATGAAAGCCGAATTGAGCTCCAGAAACCTTAGTGACGAAGGCAGTGACGTCTGGCCGAATCTCTGCGTCTGCGTCAGGCTCTACAAGGTCAAAATTGATGGTCTCAGACTCACTTGAGTTTGCTTGAGTCAGAAAAGGGGGACCTGAGAACCAACTGGTGTGCTTTAAGAGTGCGGCTCGTATGGGCCTGGTTGCATGGTCTGCTGGATTGCTGTCAGTGTTTACAGTTGTGCTTGGATCTCTCGAGTGCCCTGTAGAGAGAGAAATGTGTTGCTGAGCTACGCTGCTGTAGTTCTCTTTCACCTGGATGATGTCAGGGCAAGGGCTCAGATAGGACGTGCGACCATTTTGAAGTATGTTTGTCCTGAACACGTTAACACTGGCTGGTCGGTGAGCCGTTCCCAGACAAACTTCACCCACGATGACCCACCCGAGGTCGAGTCGCTGTGCATAAGGAGTGTCGTGGGGCCCATTGATTTGTTCTCGTACCTTGTGTACCCTTAAGATGTCTCGTCCTAAGAGCAGGAGGATGGGAGCGTCTGGGTCCACAGCTGGAATTTTGTCCGCCACTGGTTGCAGATGGGGATGATGATGCACAATGTCTGGGGAGGGAATCTCCATTCTATCGTCTGGCATCATGTCACACTCTATCAGAGTAGGGAGAGTGAGCTGCTTGTGTCCGTCTATAGACTCCACCATGAAGTTGACGGCTCTCCTGCCTGAAGTCTCTGTTACCCCAGAACAGGTCTTCATGGTGTATGGAGCAGAGTTGTCATTGATGTTGAAGAGATTGAAAAACTCTGTCTTGGCCAGAGATTTGTTGCTCTGTTCATCAAGCACTGCATACATTTTGACAGCTTTCTCTCTTTTCCCAGCTGGATAAGCTTTGACTAGGCATATTTTTGAACATGATCTTGGATTGGCTGCCTCACCACAGATCTCGGTACACTTTGAGGTGACTGATAGAAGAGCATCTTCACCTTGCTCCCCGCCATGCTCTTTCTCTGCTGTAGCGGTATCTATCGTTGAAGGAGCTGGACCTGGATGCAGAGCAGCAAGATGTCTGTCGCTGTCACACTCGGAGCACTTGATTGACACCTTACAGTCTTTAGCTCTGTGCTGAGTTGACCCACAACATCGGAAACAAATGCCATTCTCTTTGAGATATGCTTTGCGCTCATCTAGAGTTTTGTATCTAAATCCGCGACACTTTTTAAGAGGATGAGGCTTGTTATGTATTGGACAGTGATGGTCAGGGCTTTCAACCTTTGTCTTACTGGGTTTGGTTTGGTGGTCTGAGGGCTCAGATGACACATCTGTTTTGTGTACAGTCACAGGTGTCTTGCTGCTGTACCTGACAGGTTTCTCATTTTTCACAGACACCTGGGTAGTTGAGGTGTAGAGGGTGAAGCTGGGGGTCGTTTCTTATTTTCGCCTGGTTCCTGATGAATCTCGAGAAAAACGAGAATGGTGGGAATGCTACCCGATAGTCCTCCTTGTATTTGGATCCCTGTGCTATCCATTTCTCTTGTAAGCTGAATGGAAGTTTCTCTACTATAGGGTTTACCCCACGAGATGTGTCCAGATAAGCGAGGCCTGGAAGGTACCCTTCTTCTTTAGCACACTCCAGTTCGAGAAGAATGTCACCCAGTTCTCTTAGTTTGTGATTGTCTTTGTTAGACAGTTTTGGAAATTCATCAATTTTCTTCAACAGTGCATTCTCGATCACTTCAGGTGTACCATAGCACTCTTCTAGTCGTTGCCAGACCATGTTAAGCCCTGCTGTTGCATTGAGAATATAGACAGATCTAATTCTCTTTGCTTGCTCAGACGACTCTGCCCCTAGCCACTTGGTAATTAGATCTAACTCTTCCCTGGCTGATAGATTCAAGTCTCTGGTCACCTTGAGAAAAGATGCTTTCCATGCCCAATAATTTTCAGGACGATCATCAAACTTCAGGAGTCCGGAACTCACCATCTCACGGCGCAGGAGGTACTTGGTGAGTTCTGGTGCCACTTGTGACTCAGGGAAGCTTTGTGTCGGTGACTGGAAGTGGGTCTGTTTTCCCTTTCCACCATGCTGCTTTTCATTTCTTTTGTACGGAGATTCTCTGCTCATGCTCCGTTGTTTGCTACTTTCTGGATTGTGGCCTGTAGCTGGGCCAACACTAAGCTCTTGTGTCTCTACTTCAAATGGCATTTCAGCAAAAGTAGGGCCTAGCATGTTGTTGCACATACTCACGAGTACGTTGGACTGGACTTAAGGGCTGTGTCCCTGTGTTGAGTTCTCTGTGGAGCTCTCTGCGTTCAGACTCTACCGCTTCTTCAAGGGCTACAGCTTCAGCCAACGCAGCAGCAGCTGTTCTCTCAACTTGGAGAACATATAAACTTGCATCCAGTTCCGCTTTTGTTTCATCATAGAAGCTTCCTTTTCAGCATAGGAGACTCGAGCACGCGCTCGTCCCGCCTTGGCACGTGCTTTGATGGCTGCACAACTCACAGTTGAGGATCTGCTTGACTGTTTTGATGACCTTGATCTTGTAGACTGAGACTTGGTCTCAATGTGCTGAAGAGGCTCCTCCATCTCTCTTACTCGCTCCTCTTCCTCTTTCTGTCGAACACTTGCCTCTGGTTGCTGCATCGTAGACTGCTGGTCATCCCTAGGATCAGAGGCTTTGTTGGCTAATGAACGTAGAATCATAACCACCACGTGCAATTATTCATGTGCTTGAGCCCGCCGTGATGATGTTTTTTCACTATTCTGCCCTGGTATTGCGTTCCCGTGCAAAACTAGACAGATAGCTAACAACTGAGTCTTCAATAAAACTTCCAAGGCGTGACTTTTCTTGAACGAATGTATTGAAAACGTTTATGTTGTGAAACTGCAAATACAGAAAATAATATACTTTAGTATTCAATTCACATTGACATACTGTAGCTGTACATTATACATTTCAAGTTGAAGTTGCATAAATACAAAGCAAGTGCCAAGTTACCATGTATCTGGCATGACGACAAACCAAATAGATAATTACTCTATGAGTATCAACTAGCCAACTCCTTTCATTACTCTAATAATGTACAAACACCTCTGTACAATAACAAAGCATATTACACTAGAAACAGTAACAAACTATAGTATGTTTTACACTTCTTTTACATGACGCATGAGCAAACTAATACAGCTAACGGCATCCATGAAAGTCAATGCAATTTGCGTGAGTAAATGTAACCAATTAACATTGATAAGTAAGCAATTCTGTCAATAACAATATTATCATCACTTGCAATATGCTTGAATTGAACTTACAAACAAATATTTTCCGAGGCTGAAGCGTAACAAGAAATAGTTGCACTGAAAGAACTGTACAGTAACGTTGTTTCTAGCTGCTTGTCGCGTGCATAATAACAACTTTACTTCCGGGTTTTCGTACATAATTCTAAGTACCAGAAAGCTCCACTAGGGGGCGCTAAACACCATGGAACACAATGAAAGTCACTCTTAATCACTATAATAAAATAAATCTGATACCTTCTAACAAGATGGCAGCACAGTTACACTGCAAAACGGTTGTTTTGGATGCAGTATTTGCAGCATACTGTAGTTATACTGCACTCTAACTGCAGTGTCCTGCAGTTATACTGCAGTCTGACTGCAATAATTTTTCATAAGGGCAGAGCTGAACACAAAGCCTGGGGCCTCATTTATCAACTGTACTTACATTTCTTACGATATTCTGGCCTATGTGGAGATGTTAGGATTTGTGTGTGCCACAAATTATGGGGATTATGGGTAATTTTCCAGTACATATGTTATGAAATGATAAGGGAAAAACAGAATAAGCATGATTGACACTTTGTAATCCAGATGCATGCCTGGATAGTAAATATAATCAACACACTATGTAATTATCCTTTAACGTATGTATGTATATTATTTTTTGGGCAAGTGTCCTGGTCACGCCACCAATAACTGTGATAAGAGGCAAAGGGGAGGGGAAACCCCTCCTAGAGAGAAATCAATTGGACTTTGGAAACCATAGTGGCATGGAACTAAAAGATGTCAACTATTTACATAAAGAGGTGTGACTATGTATGTTGTGTAAGGATGAAACTGTATAAAAGGAGAGCTCAGAGTTAGGATGGGCAGTTGCTCAATGGACCAGCTGGGCTTGTTACTTTGTATTCACAAGCTCCGGTGTCTGAGAGATATCTTTTGAGAAGTATTTCCACAACACTACCTGTAGTTCAGGGCTGTCTGGGGTCCCCGAGGAGAGGTTTGAAAACCACTGACCTACGACAGCTAACCTACGTTTATTAGATACGAGGGACTGATCTGATAACACAGCATGAATGACTCACTGAGTATGTTTACATGCACACTAATAATTTGATATTAAATTGACTTTGGTAGTAGGCAGATTATGCAATAGTTATAAATACCTTACTCTGATTATCTTAATCGGTGTAAGTTCAAAATTGAAGTAAGCGTACTCCGATTAAAACACCTGGTTTTCTGAGCAATCTTTCTAATTATTAAGACGTGAAAACTAGGGATATTAACTGTTAACCGTTAATCGGTTAGCTGCAAAAAATAAATTTGACTGGTCTATCGGTTAATTTGCATAATTTCTGTGGGATTAAATTTGCGCCTGTGTATTTCCGTTAGTCGTTAGCACAGCGTACAGAGCCTTGTTTGAGGAGTGGAATAGCCTACCACCTGTCAGACAGCGCGAGAGTAGCTCCTCAAAAAGCTTGTAGGCTACTGGAGTGAAACCTGCTTTTGTAATCCAAGTCATTGCGCAACAAATAACAATTAAAATTCAATCGGGTGTTAACTTTGGTGACCACGATAAAAAAAAGTAGCTATTTTTATTTCTCAATCTCAGCACGTAAAGCGTGCCTCCCGTTGGATGCATAGGCTATAGCCTGCCTACCGTTGACTATCAGCGCGTCATCCAGGTAGAATCAGGAATTCCCCAGGGCAGCTGTCTAGGCCCCTTACTTTTTTCAATCTTTACTAGTGACATGCCACTGGCCTTGAGTAAAGTCAGTGTGGCTATGTATGCAGATGACTCAACACTATACATGCCAGCTACTACAGCGAGTGAAATCGCTGCAACACTTAACAAAGAGTTGCAGTTAGTTTCAGAATGGGTGACAAGGAATAAGTTAGTCCTAAGTATTTCAAAAACTAAAAACATTGTATTTGGGACAAATCATTCACTAAACCAGGGGTGTCAAACGTCCGGCCCGCGGGCCGGATCAGGCCCGCAAACGGGTTTAATCCGGCCCGCGAGATGATTACAACATTTTTTTTTTTTTTTTTTTTTTAAAGTATAAAAATGAGCTGCAATAATTTTTCTATAAAATAAACTGCTGTTCCAATTGCGTCCACTGAATGGCGCAATAGCAATTGTGTTAAGGAAGCAAACTGTTTATACCGGGGCAGAGCAAGTAGGTCAAGCACGTGCAGCCAATGAGCTACTTTGTTTTGCCCGCGATATTTATTAAGGCTTCTACTTTTAACATTATGTGCTTTGGCACCCTCATTGCCCCAATATGTCTCTGTCAAAAAAGAGAAAAGTGGACGCAGAGTGTTCCATGAAAAATGGTCATCCTATTTATTCACGGAATTGAATGGGAAAGCTGTATGTTTGGTGTGTTCAGAGCATGTTGCAGTGCTGAAAGAATATAACCTTTGTCGCCACTATGTGAGTCTTCATGCCGACAAATATGACAACTTTCAAGGACAGCGGAGATGAGAGAAGGTGAATGAACTGTTGGCGGGTCTGAAGAAACAGCAGTCTGTGTTTACTCACAGCCGAGACATCAGTGACGCTGCAGTGAAAGCTAGCTACCTCGTTGCTAATGAAATCGCAGTGGCTTCAAAACCATTTAGTGAGGGTGAATTTGTAAAAACATGCATGATGAAGGCAGCGGAGATTGTGTGCCCTGAAAAGCGGCAGGCTTTTGCAAATATCAGCCTGACAAGAAACACAGTTGCAGACAGGATTTCCGATCTTTCAGTGGATTTGGACAGCCAGTTGAAGCAAAAAGTAAAGTCATTTATTGCGTTTTCGGTTGCAATTGATGAAAGCACGGACATTACAGATGTTGCACAACTGGCCATTTTCATCCGCGAGTTGATGACACATTGACCGTCACCGAGGAGTTCGTGGAGTTGGTGCCGATGACAGATACAACGACAGCAGCTGATATTTTTACCGCACTCGTCGGCGCGCTGGACAGGGTCGGAGTGGACTGGTCCCGCGCTGTCAGCCTGGCTACAGATGGTGCGCCCTCAATGATCGGGAGAAAAGCAGGCGTTGTGACAAAGTTCAGAGAGAAAGTGCAATCTGCAAATGGAGGACGTGATTTTTTGACTTTTCACTGTATTTTGCACCAGGAGGCTTTGTGTTGCAAGTCATTAAAGATGGATAACGTCATAAAGGTGGTCATCCAAACTGTTAATTTCATCCGATCCAGAAGCCTGAATCACCGTCAGTTTGACAGCCTTCTCAGAGAGAAAGACCACATCTATGGCCTGCCATACCACACTGAGGTAAGATGGTTAAGCCGCGGTGCTGTGCTGAGGCGTTTCTTTGATTTACGAGAAGAAATTGAACAGTTCATGGAAGAAAAGGGCAAACCAGTGTTAGAATTTCATTCCGCAGAATGGATGCAGGACCTTGCATTTATGGTGGATGTTACAGAGCACCTGAATAACTTGAACAAACAGCTGCAAGGGCGCAACAAAGTTGTCACGCAGTATTATGAGAGCATACGTTCTTTCAAGTTGAAGCTGTCATTGTGGGAGACGCAACTTGCCGGTGGTGATGCAGCTCACTTCCCCTGTCTGAAAAATGTGTGCGCGACCCAACATGTGGCAGACATGAAGCGGTTCAAAGATAAAATAACGGGACTGTTACGGGAGTTTGAGCAATGCTTTCAGATTTATGTTTATATGTTTTTATGTGCTATTGTTTTTAATTGATTTTATTTTATTTGTATATTTAACCTATTCTTGACTCTGTGGTTCTTGCACTTGTTTGGGGAAACAGGATTTCATTATTTTTATCTACATTTCTGCCTGAGAAATGACACCCTGATATAGTTCTGTGATCTGTGAAACAGTTCTGTTAATCACTGAGGCATTGTGTGTTTGTGTGTTCTTTTTCTTTAGAATTTTCAAATAAACTTGACGTGTTTTATGATTAATAGTGATGTTGTGCTTGTACTATTTTGGACACACTGTCCTCAGGCTCCAGCTTTATGTTGTATGTTGATCGTATTAAAACAAAGAAAACAATCTGAAGTTGTTGTTTTTAAGTTATATATACCATGATTTTTCCGGTCCGGCCCACTTGGGAATAGATTTTCCTCCATGTGGCCCCTGAGCTAAAATGAGTTTGACACCCCTGCACTAAACCATAAACCTAAACTAAATCTTGTAATAAATAATGTGGAAACTGAGCAAGTTGAGGTGACTAAACTGCTTAGAATTTTTGGCTCAGAACAGGTAGCACGGCTGGCCCTTAAATGTACACAGAGAGCTAACATTATGTAAATCTCTCATGGCTCAAAGTGGAGGAGAGATTGACTTCATCATTACTTGTTTTTGTAAGAAGTGTTGACATGCTGAATGCACCGAGGTGCCAAGGCAGCAGCTAATGGGGTTCCTTAATAAATACACTGCTCAAAAAAATAAAGGGAACACTAAAATAACACATCCTAGATCTGAATGAATGAAATAATCTCATTAAATACTTTTTTCTTTACATAGTTGAATGTGCTGACAACAAAATCACACACAAATTATCAATGGAAATCAAATTTATCAACCCATGGAGGTCTGGATGTTTGGAGTAACCCTCAAAATTAAAGTGGAAAACCACACTACAGGCTGATCCAACTTTGATGTAATGTCCTTAAAACAAGTCAAAACGAGGCTCAGTAGTGTGTGTGGCCTCCACGTGCCTGTATGACCTCCCTACAACGCCTGGGCATGCTCCTGATGAGGTGGCGGATGGTCTCCTGAGGGATCTCCTCCCAGACCTGGACTAAAGCATCCGCCAACTCCTGGACAGTCTGTGGTGCAACGTGGCGTTGGTGGATGGAGCGAGACATGATGTCCCAGATGTGCTCAATTGGATTCAGGTCTGGGGAACGGGCGGGCCAGTCCATAGCATCAATGCCTTCCACTTGCAGGAACTGCTGACACACTCCAGCCACATGAGGTCTAGCATTGTCTTGCATTAGGAGGAACCCAGGGCCAACCACACCAGCATATGGTCTCACAAGGTGTCTGAGGATCTCATCTCGGTACCTAATGGCAGTCAGGCTACCTCTGGCGAGCACATGGAGGCCCCCCAAAGAAATGCCACGTCGGGCCCTCATACCACCCTCATGGAGTCTGCTTCTGACCGTTTGAGCAGACGCATGCACATTTGTGGCCTGCTGAAGGTCATTTTGCAGGGCTCTGGCAGTGCTCCTCCTGCTCCCCCTTGCACAAAGGCAGAGGTAGCAGTCCTGCTGCTGGGTTGTTGCCCTCCTACGGCCTCCTCCACGTCTCCTGATGTACTGGCCCGTCTCCTGGTAGCGCCTCCATGCTCTGGACACTACGCTGACAGACACAGAAAACCTTCTTGCCACAGCTCGCATTGATGTGCCATCCTGGATGAGCTGCACTACCTGAGCCACTTGTGTGGGTTGTAGACTCCGTCTCATGCTACCACTAGAGTGAAAGCACCGCCAGCATTCAAAAGTGACCAAAACATCAGCCAGGAAGCATAGGAACTGAGAAGTGGTCTGTGGTCACCACCTGCAAAACCAGTCCTTTATTGGGGGTGTCTTGCTAATTGCATATAATGTCCACCTGTTGTCTATTCCATTTGCACAACAGCATGTGAAATTTATTGTCAATCAGTGTTGCTTCCTAAGTGGACAGTTTGATTTCACAGAAGTGTGATTGACTTGGATTTACATTGTGTTGTTTAAGTGTTCCCTTTATTTTTTTGAGCAGTGTATAAATACCCACCACTTTGCAATGTGAGCTTGAGGCTGTATAATTGTTTGAAAGCTGAACATTTTACTTTATTTCAAATAATTAAGCATATCTTACCTTGCTTAAAACTAGCCTTGCGAAAATTCAGCCATAGAAATGTGGAGACAAATATTTGATAGACATTTTTCTCCTTTTCTATTGGTTTTCATATCAACTTTATTTCGGTGTCCAGAAGCCAAAGGCACAATCCTAGTCATAGTAGCAACCCATCATAGTAGTTGCTGTTTGATTACCCCTCTTTCTAAGTTTCTAACTGAGATTTTCATCTCTGTCACAAATGGAACCGCTCGCATTAAGTGCATTGTTTAGAACTGTGTTTTCCGTGCTAGAGGCGTTACTGCAGACCGGGTTCATTCCCGGGCTGTGCCACAACCAGCCGTGGCCGGAAGTCCCATAGGACGGTGCACAGTTGGCCCATCGTGCCCATCGTGCTGTGGCGGGCCGGGTGCCTGCATGCTGCCCCCGGTTGCCAGTTGAACTGTGTTTCCTCCGACACATTGGTGCGGATGGCTTCCGGGTGAAGCTGGCGGCTGTTAAGGAGCGCGGTTAGGCAGGTCATGTTTCGGAGGACGCATGACTCCACCTTCACCTCTCCCGAGCCCGTTGGGGAGTTGCAGTGATGAGACAAGATCGAAATTGGGGAGAAAAAGGGGTGTAAAATACAAAAGAAAGCTCTCATAGTATTTTCTGTTGGTCTCGTCATTTTACTGTTTGGAAAAAGTTTCCCTGTTTGTTGACCGGTTAATAAGGGTCAGTTAGTCGGCAGCAAAATTGACAGAAATGTGCATCCCTAACGTAAACACCTTAATCTGCGTTCCAGCTGTGTATTTGATCTGCGCATGTGCTAGCACCAGCCAAGCAAGCCTCCCTCTTTAGCGTGAATGAAGTGTGTTTGGAACAACTGAATGTATGCGTCTTAGAAGTAGTTTTCACATACAAACTTTGTCTGAACTCAAATGCTTCCCAAAACTAACATTTAAGCTGTGCTAGAACGTTTATTTTGATTGCCGATTTTCTGCATTTTCAGAGTGCCATCAGGTAGCCTGATTTTCAGATGTCTTTGTAAACAGGATTATTAGAGACATCGTTCTTCTTGCAAAGCATGTATTGTTCTTCTTGCAAAGCATGTAAAAGTTTTCATCAAGCTATTATATTAATCTGACTATCCACAATAATCACACTTGTGTGCATGTAACCGCACTCACTGACTGATGGAAAACAATGGACTATGGTTGATGCTACTGGCCTATCATAGTGATAAATAGGGATGGGCATTTGACATAATTTCACTATTTCGATATCCCAAGTTCCAAAGAATGTATAATACTCTTGACCAATCAGAATGCCGCAAATGCACATGAGGTAAACATCGGACGGGCTCCTTTTCTCCTGTAGGTTATTTTTTTTTTGCTAAGAGCAACAGTGAAAGATGGAACTGATTATGTTACAATAAGGTTCTGTTGTACATTTTTCTGGTAAGTGTATTGCATTGATCTGTGTCAGGTCTTGTGGAACCTCCGTTAGGTGTGCACCTGGGCTAAATGTGCAGCAATAGCTCAACGCACAGTAATAAAAACTACATTCAGAAGTTTTGTTAAATTAAGTATTTCAAATGTCATGGGGGTGTCCTTGTACGTAACAATGTCACAAGTATAATTACATTTATAACATGTGGTCAGCCTTTCCTCTTTTTGTTTTCTATTGCAACTTAAGCAAGGAGGAGGCCGACGACATCAGAGGGCACCATCAGATCAACTCCTTGAATGGCCTACTCCATGACGTTTTCACCCATAAAGGAGATTTATTTTTTGCGATTTCACTTGTTTTTGAGAAACTTACGCCAACCAGCTATTCACTTCCTCATCCTCGTTGTGCAGTACGGGGGACAAAAAAACATGAACAAATGCTCCTATAAATCATGAACAAATGCTCAAAAAATACCCAAATATGTCACCTCCCTGACCAAGGCCCTTCTACCCCGATTGCTCAGTTTGGCCTGGCGGCCAGCTCTAGGAAGAGTCTTGGTGGTTCCAAACTTATTGCATTTTAAGAATGATGGAGGCCACTGTGTTCTTGGTGACCTTCAATGGTGTAGAAATATTTTGGTACCCTTCCCAAGATCTGTGCCTCGACACAATCCTGTCTCGGAGCTCTACAGACAATTCCTTCGACCTCATGGCTTGGTTTTTGCTCTGACATTGACTGTCAACTGTGGGACCTTTATATAGACAGGTGTGTGCCTTTGCTAATCATGTCCAATCAATTGAATTTACCACAGGTGGATTCCAATCAAGTTGTAGAAACGTCTCAAGGATGATCAATGGAAACAGCATGCACCTGAGCTCAATTTCTTAATACTTACAGTACCAGTCAAAAGTTTGGACACACCTAGTCATTCCAGGGTTTTTCTTTATTTTTTAAAACTATTTTCTACATTGTAGAATAATAGTGAAGACATCAAAACTATGAATTAACACATGGAATCATGTAGTAATCAAAAAACTGTTAAACAAATAAAATATATTTGAGATTTGAGATTCTTCAAATTGCCACCCTTTGCCTTGATGACAGCTTTGCACACTCTTGGCATTCTCTCAACCAGCTTCATGAGGTAGTCACCTGGAATGCATTTCAATTAACAGGTGTGCCTTCTTAAAAGTTAAGACCTTAATGCGTTTGAGCCAATCAGTTGTGTTGTGACAAGGTAGGGGTGGTATACAGAAGATAGCCCTATTTGGTAAAAGACCATGTCCATATTATGGCAACAACATCTCAAATAAGCAAAGAGAAATTACAGTCCATTATTACTTTAAGGCATAAAGGTCAGTCAATCCGGAATATTTCAAGGGTGGCTATTTGAAGAATCTCAAATATAAAATATATTTTGATTTGTTTAACACTTTTTTTTGATTACCCTAGATTTTTACCATTGGATACAAGCTAAATTTGTTACTGTGCATTTGTTGGGCTAATCCTGGTTTTTCATTTCAGAAAAGGTTACATTCTGCCATACCACAGGGCAGAAGGTGAGACTGAGAAGCCAAGGAGAATGCAGACCTCTACCTGGCCCCAAAGTGGACCGGATCAATCAATCACTGGACAATCCTCAAGTCCCCAAGTCACCAGTGGTCAGATGAGTGCGAATCCGAGCAGCTATTCTCATCAATATGGGCCGGTAAGACCAGCTGTGGCGTATACACAAGGTGGTCAATGCCTACCACACAGCAGTCAAGTAACCGGTGGAGGTTACTGGAGTGGACAGACCCAGAATCAACAGGCACCCACAAAAGAGCAGGACCTAATAGCCACTAGTCCCCTTTTGACATCACTCTTTACTAGCAATGCGGCTGCACAATCAACATGTGTTACATCACGAAGTGGAAACCATCACACCCTGCCCGGAAGGGTTAACGATGCATCTCAACCCACTTTCCAGCAGGGACATGGGTCTTTGGGTGTTAATAATAACAATCCACAGAGTTTGGTAAAGGATGGTCAGGGTGTAACCATTCACTGCCCCTCTGATATTAATGCACCACTGAATACAAATTGTATTTATCTCCAAAGCCCAGCAAGTGGCAGTCAGCAGCTGGTACTTGGCAGACAAGAGGGGCCTCCAGTGGTACCTCTGCTGTTCTTGCAATGGGTAGGAGTCCCAATCATGTCAATCATCAATGGACTGTGGTGAGTGGACAAGATTCAAGTAGGATGGCAGTTCAAGCTCCTCATCAAGGGTATCCACAAACACCAAACTCTTTGCAAAGTGTACAGGAGACAAGTAGCGTGCCATCAAAACCATCTCCACTGTCTCCCACAGCATATATACAACTGTTGTATTTCATTCAAAATCAAAACAATAACGGCAGGACTGAGATGAACAGGGTTCAACATGGCGCACCTGTCCAAACTGGCCCATCAAACCAGAGTCAAATGTATCCCTGTCAACCTCTCACGGACAGCAACAATCGGGTCAATGTACCAAATGCTGCAGTGGGGCAGTCAATGCCAATGCATAACATTAGCCAGAATCCTCAATACAATGTTATGCATAACCCTTCTCTTAATAATTTTCCAAGATATCGCCCCTGCAGGCCTTACCATCCCACCACAACAGAACAGACTTGCGTCAAATTGTGCAAATATGAACAGTCAGGCAGGGGCCATTGAAAATAATGCACACCATGTCCCATATCCTAGGCCCCATATCAAAAGCATATCAACCCTACATTACAAGGCAGACGGCACCTATGTTCGGGTATCCAACACTGGACCATCTTCATCTGTGCCAAACAATAGTATACAGTCGTCAGTCCAGCACACCCGCTCCTCCGCTCCTCCACCATTCCCAGGCCAGCAATCCCATGGACCCGTGCTGAACAAGACGGGACATGTGGTTGGGGCAGGAGCACATTCTCTGCAACACGCACCAAACCAAGGGTCAGCCCATACCCTACGTAACAAGCCAAAAAACACCTATGTTCTGATATCCAACACTGGACCATCTTCATCTGTGCCAAATCATGGTATGCAGTTTTCAGGCCAGCAAAACTGTGAGTGTGTGCCTCCGTCATACCCCATAAGACAGGGCTATTACGTAACGGTAACAGAGGACAAAAGTGGAAATGGATTTAGAGCAGAAAATGTTATTTTGATTGGAGATAAACCTAATGAAAGTGCTCTGGTCCTGCAAAGGATCATCTGCAAGTAATGCCCCTCTGTTCTTACGGTGCAGAAGGCCATCGCAGTTGTACAACCACTATCGAAGTGTATGCAGACAAACACACCTCTCAACGTGGCTGATAGAATTCCCTTGACTACCCAAGGTATATCGTTCTCAACTGGTGGTGAAAATGTGAGCGACCATAGGGAAGAATCATCACAAGCCCAAACAACCCTTACTGTATCTGCTTCTTTGACAAATGAATCTGGACAAGAGGTCCCCAAGGTCAGACCAGAAGCTACATTAGAATCGAGCGCTGAAAAAACACCGACTCAGGATTCAGAAACGTCTGATGTTGAAATGGCCAAGACATATTCATGTTTTGAGTCTGAACGGTCACTATCAAACTGCTTACATGTAGAGAAAGTGGATTCTCAACCATTATCTAATTTGGAATGTCAAGCCACTCAGAGAAAAGAGTTAGCTGGCACAGAAATGAACACTCATGTGAATGTTCACCAATTGAGTGAGGAAACAAATGAAAAAGTAGTTTCAGATGAGGACATTTTTGAATTGTCCTCAGTTCCTGTAATCAAATGGACACTTGGTAAATTGAAGGAGTTGGTAGACACTGTGCAACATCCAAAATGCTCTGAGACACCGGTTGAAAGCAAACTACTAAACCTCTATTGGGATGGAGATGGGCAGAAGCTTATGTATGCTGCAAGATCTGATATTTTACAGAATATAATGCGAGAGGTTCGATCTGTGTGTGGCAAAGATATGGCATCACAGTCTGTCATCTTTTCACAAGTCAGGTGCAAAAACTGGGCTCAAGTTGAAGAGAAATGTGTCATTCTTAAACATGATTCTGTTTACCCCGAGGTCCCGGGGCAAGAGTCCTCATGGTTGAACACCAATAAGCAGCTTGATGACATAGACAGGGAGTTTGGATTCCCTTGGTCACTAAGGTATGACCAACAGACTCTTCAAAGAGGAGATGAACAACCAAAACTGATTTGTACTGAAGATGAAAAATCTGCAGACTCTGCCAGTGACATGCAGACTGAGGTGATTCAGACGGAGAGACCAGCACCCTCTGATCCTAAAGAAATTCAAGGGTCAAGTTTGGTACACAGCTCTAACAGCCCCCCTCACCGGTTAAGAGAGAAAGTGAAAGCATAATTATTTGTGACCCATTTTCCTCCCTGGAGATCAACGGCTGCCACCAGAAGAGGCTATGCGGTTTTTCAATGACCAGCTACTGCAAGACAAAGTAGGAGAAGACCAGCTGGAATTGCCAATGGATGTGGAGCTGAATGAGTTGAAAGATTACTCAGTGGAGGATAAATCATCTGAGGGAATAGATGTGAAGTTGACGGCGGTAAAATTTGAAAAGGAAGGGGATGTCCAATCAGATGATTACTGTTGCCTCTCACGTTGGAAGGCAGTGTTCAGTGGGTCCACCAATTCTTCATCCTGCAAATGCCAGTACAAGACTGAATTGGGTTCGGCAAAGGCCACTGTGAATGTGAAGGCGTTTGTCGAGGGAACTTTGGCTGTTGAACCGAGCACAACAAATGCAGGACAAAGGGAAAGCCTGCATTTGTGTAAATCAAATGGCACAGCAGAAGGAAAGAGGGAAGGGAATCCTGGTAAAAATGGGAATCCCCAATCATGGAAATCTACAGGCATTGAATGCCAAACTATTGTCTTGTGTGATAGTGAATCTGAGACTGATCGCCCATACACTAATGGGGCGAAGAGCTTGCCTTTGTCAAAACCCCCATCACTGCGCCTGCCCATCAACTGCCCAAACATTGTTGAAGTTAAAATTGAAGATGTCTTCTCGAGCTATGAAGACTTTCTTAAAGTGTCCACCCCAATGTCCGAGGTAGTGTTGGACAATGTACAGCCACAACAGAAAGAAATGGAATGTGTACAAGCACTTAGTGTCACTTTGGAAGAAAGGAACCTAGGGGGTAGTGAAGTCATTCCTACAGTTACCATTCCTACTTCTAATCTGCTACCCCAACCAGCAGAGAAAATCAGTTTCCTAACATCACTCCCCTTGGCACAAAGATGTCACAAGCATCTATCTTCTAAAAGAAATCATAGCTGCAAGGTTAAACAAAAAGGGGTTGGACACAAGAGATGTGTTGAAGGTCCTCATTCAAAATTATCTGTCCCAAGAAAGCGAAAGAAAATGAGGGAAGGTTTGGTTCCCTTCTTTCAACTTGTTCCTGAGGTCAACTTGACTGACACAGATGATGATGATGATGATTTCGAGCCCCCCAATACAAGTACTTCTAAATCTTTGCAGCCTTTTGAAGGTCGCTCTTCTTCCAATCTCCAGAAGCCAGCAGAACCTGGAATTAGGACCAAGATTTCGAGGGTCAGCATAGTAACTCTGGCCTTGTTTGGTTCCTCGCACCAGAGGACAAATGGGACTGTAGCAACTGGCCAACACAAGGACCATAATTCTTCTCGACCCAGACCTTTTGCAGACAAAGCTCCAGCACCTCCTATAACCCTCAGTGTGAATGTCAAGTCCGAGACCAGCCCTCCAGTGGAAAGCCCAGTCAGACAACGGATCTTCAACGAGTGGGAGAACAGTTTTGTGCCGACAAAGAAGACAAAGTCCAGAGGCAGAGCATCAAGACTACGAAACCGAAGAGGCTTTGCTCCAAATATTGTTTGTGCTGAAGTTGTCAAAAATACTGTTGCCTCCACCAACACAGATGGTAGTGCATTATCCTCTGAAAGACGAGCCACACCAGAAAGAACCGCAAGGGCCAAGCAGACTTTTCGGCACATTGAAAGAGAGAGAATCTTAAATGGCCTGAAACTCAGACTGAAGAAATCTAAGATTGAGGCAGTGCCATCCAGCAAACCTGATGCAGTGGAAAAAAGTACAAATAAGATCAGGAACCCTGCTCTTTTGCCTCTTGAGGAGAACAGTGTTCTGAGGTTCAGTGTGCTGCCAGAGTCGTTCAACTTCAATGATGGGCAAGAACCCATGGACACTCGGACACAGATGGGTTCAATGAAGGGTAAGTAATAGCAAAACAGATATCCTTGCTCTGTCTTACTTAGGGCTGGGCGGTATAGCATATTTTACTGTATACCAGTATTGATGCAAGGACCGGGTTTGGGTTTGAACTTTACCTTCTATAACTGTATTTCAGTGTTTGGTTTGTTAAATGTGATATGCAACTCTGGCGCGTGTCACAATAAATCATGTTAGCCACTAATGCTAATCGCTAATTATCTGGCTAACTAGCTATCCAAATATAATCAGAGTCGGCGCAAATGTAGCTAGCCAATATACAGCCTGATACCATTGCTGATGTAGGCCTACATCAGTATGTTTCTAAATCGGAGAGGAATCGACTGGCTGTTTGTTTAGCAATACAACCGATCCGTACGCAACTATGTAGCAAAAAAGTTGTTTAGTTGTTGACATGTAAACTATATTTCTTCAATGTTTATTGAAAATATAAGTGCTCATTGTGCAAATGCATTTGTCTCTCAAATACATTGTTACAGTTGTTGGTTAGCTTGCTAGCTAATTTTAGCCATATTAGCATTGACATGAAATCAGTCAAAACAACTAGCTGAAACAAGTCACTTACGATTCCCCACATGACAGTTTCTTGTATTGTTGGTATTTATCTGGCTATCCAGAATCACAACAACTCACGGACTTCTGTCCCATTTGAAGCGTGCAGATAATTTTCGTGACATTTTCAGCTAACCCATCTTTAGGTGAAGCATGATTTGCTAGATAGCTAGTTAGCTACATGACGTAAGAGAATACACACAAAATGTAACAATTGTATAGGGTCCCCTAGGAAACACTGACCAACACTCTGTGGCTCCTGTCCTGTCAAAAATAAATTTCCTCCCTGGCTTTATTAATTTGTTGTCATGTCAAATAACAATGTGTTAAAGTAATGCCCACTATATACCAACTATTGAATTACAGTAATCATGATGTTTCCAGTGATTTCAACAGTTCACCAATAAACTACTGTAGGCCTAGATTTCTTTGCCCATATCTATCATGCAGCCCTACGTTATTGAAGTTGGAATGAACAGTATAAAACAATTAATGTAGAATGCCAGAGTGCATTTGGATGATCCAGAAGGGATTGGGAGAATGTCATATGGTCAGATGAAACCAAAACTTTTTGGTAAAAACTCAACTCGTCATGTTTGGAGGACAAAGAATGCTGAGTTGCATCCAAAGAACACCATACCTACTGTGAAGCATGGGGGTGGAAACATCATGCTTTGGGGTTGTTTTTTTCTGCAAGGACCAGGACGACTGACTCGTGTAAAGGAAAGAATGAATGGAAGGCCATGTATCGTGAGATTCTGAGTGAAAAAACTCCTTCCATCAGCAAGGGCATTGAAGATGAAACGGGCTGGGTCTTTCAGCATGACAATGATCCCAAACACACCGCCCCGGCAACGAGAGTGGCTTCGTAAGAAGCATTTCAAGGTCCTGGAGTGGCCTAGCCAGTCTCCAGATCTCAACCCTATAGAAAATCTTTGAAAGTCCGTGTTGCCCAGCGACAGCCCCAAAACATCACTGCTCTAGAGGAGATCTGCGTGGAGGAATGAGGCCAAAAATACCAGCAACAGTGTGTGGAAAACCTTGTGAAGACTTACAGAAAATGTTTGACCTGTGTCATTGCCAACAAAGCGGTATATAACAAAGTATTGAGAAACTTTTTTTATTGACCAAATACTTTCATTTTCCACCATAATTTGCAAATAAATTCATTAAAAATCCTACAATGTGATTTTCTGAGAAAAAAAATATTTTGTCTGTCATAGTTGACATGTACCTATGATGAAAATTACAGGCCTCTCATCTTTTAAGTGGGAGAACTTGCACAATTGGTGGCTGACCAAATATTTTTTCCCCCACTGGATAAGAGAATACACAAAAGTAACAATGTATAGGGCCTCTAGGAAACACTTGGGATCAACACTCTGGCTCCTGTCCTGTCAAAATAATTCCTCCTTGGTTATTAATTTGTTGTCATGTCAAATAACAAATGTGTTAAAGTAATGCCCACTATATATAACTATTGAATTACAGTAACTGATGATGTTTCATGATTTCAACAGTTCACCAATAAACTACTGTAGGCCTAGATTTCTTTTGCCCATATCTATCATGCAGCTAGTTGAAGTGAATGAAGCATAGTAAAATGCACATTGAAATCAATTAAGGTGTAATTTAGGGTTGAATATTTAGAACGTAATATTAAAAATATAAAAATAAATAAAAATTAAATATTATTGTGATATATATTGTTTATATTGCTTAGGCCCTAGTCTTACTCACAATTATGGTTACTCCAATAACAGTTACCTGTAATAAGACATTTATCCCTTTTTTTACAATGAAACACTTTTTTCCATAAGAAATGGCTTGGTCTGTTAAGGAAACGACGAGAGTAAAAAATAGTAGAAATCCTTAGGTAAAATGTGCTATCTATTCAACCAATGTGGAAAATAAGAATTATGTTCTATATTGCACGTCATTTGTATGTAAAGTGTTTTTTGTATCTGGAATGTGTTTTTTGTATCTATGCCATTCCAAAATGTGAGGATGTCTGTTTTTGTTGTATTTATTGTATTGTTAAATGTATTGTAACAAATTAACTATTACACTCCCAGTAGGTTCATGGTCTGCTGGCCCTCAGAAGAGATATTGTCCTCTCACCTCTTCGACCACTAAAGTCCCCAAGTCTTCCTCCACCGCCTTCCAGGAGTTTCAGAGGAAATTCCAGCAGCTATCCCAAGACTAGTTTGTATTCCCTCCTGTTATGAAATGGAGGAGTGGAGTGAGGATTGTTGACAATCTGATTCTTGTAACACGTTTCCCATGGGAATATAGGCTGTGTACAATTTCTGTTTTTTGTTTATGATTACCTTTTTTTATAACAAAAAATGCAGAAATGCAGAAATTGACCTTATTGTGGTAAGGTTGGGCAGTTCATAATACAGTTATTTATCGTAGTTATCATTTTATATTCTTAAATGACTTAGCCAATATATCTGACAGTATCCTCTACCTCTCAGGCCTGATGGGTAACATTGCGAGACTTTGTCATTAAAAAACATGAACTAAAGTTTTGTGGGCCATTGGGTGGCAATTTATTTTATTTTATTTTTTTAAGTTTGGGGTAAACTGTATTTTATGCAAACCTCATGTTTACTGTTTGAATGTTTCACAGAATGTGAACTATGACAAATTCACTGCAGTTTGTTTGAATTTGTAGGCTACATAATTTCATCTCTTGACTCTTACTTTCTACAATCTCATACCTTTTCAATGGTTACATTATCAATAGTTATTTTGCTGGAGTTTAAATCGATTCCTTTTGTTGCTACAGGATGAGCAGTACTGTACAGTTCAAGATACTGAGCCAGCTTAAACAAAGTTGCATTGCAGTGAGTTAGACCTGTATTCTGGTTCTGTATTTCAGTATATAAGCTTTATAGTTCTTCTGTAGTATAGATTCAAATTTGACGCTATACGTATGACGGAAAAACAATCAACACTGACAGGAAACGTGTGTGATTAGTAACCACACCTGGTGCATTACCGTATACTTGTAACCTTATTTTTTTAACCTAGTGTTATTTCTTTAATATGTTGGTTTATTTTGTTATTTGTTTCTAAATAAATATTTTACGTACTTTAAATTGATATTCATGTCTAGAGCATCCTTCTTGTATATTCTTGTTGATTTTAGAGGGTACTCGAGGCTGGGTACATTCTGTTGCCGCAGCCAAACGTGTCTGTTGGTTAGGTGTGAATGCTAATCCAGAGCAATTAGCATAGTCTGTGACACTGTTGGGCATCAGTTGGTTAGGCTCCCAGGGCTGTTCTGGAATACAAACAAAAGTTGTTCTCACAGGAGACCCTTTGAATTCTTAGGATGTTTTTTGATGGCCTCTTTAACAACACCTTTATTTTACACCTCCACCTTTGTTCAGACACTCAGAACGTGGAGGTTAGTTGCAGAATGTCCAGAACGCTTATGTTTCTAGCTTCAACAATGCAGCAATATCTAGCAATACAATAACACACACATAATCTCTTGTTCTTTTTTTAACTTTTGGATTAAGATTTATCAGAAGCGCAAGGTCAGAACGAGCAAGGTCAGAGTCCAGAATATAAATAAATATACAGTTTATGTATGTGAATGGTGTGTGTATAGACAGTATATTAATAGAAAATGTGTGTACAGCTGTATTTTCTACAGCATGAGAGAAACAGTATATAATTTACATAAAGTGGGTAGAACAGTATGTAGTGGACATTTTAGTGTCTCTGTGTCTCTGCAAATGCGTGACTACATGTAGCGTGTTGTTTCCAATTTGTTAGTCGTTCTGGATAAGAGCGTCTGCTAAATGACGTAAATGTAATGTAAATGTTTCCTGATTGTGCTAGGATGTTCTGTGACTTTGCTCTCAGGGGAGGGAACTGATAGAAGAAGAATGGAAACATTGTTACTTTGGCCCAACTGTTGTGGATAATTATCACTATACTTGTTAAAAATCAAAAGTTCTTCCAGAGTTTTTGTAGAATCAAGATAGACCTTTATTACACGAAGTAACAAAAGCCGAGATGGTCTGCAGAACACCTGTTTTCCCTGACCTCGGAGGTCTCCTTTTATACAGAAACAAATGCATAGTCATGCTTATACAACATACAGTGAGGGAAAAAAGTAGTTGATCCCCTGCTGATTTTGTACGTTTGATTTTGTACGTCTGGCTAGGCCACTCCAGGACCTTAATATCTTCTTGAGCCACTCCTCTGTTGCCTTGGCCGTGTGTTTTGGGTCATTGTCATGCTGGAATACCCATCCACCGACCCATTTTCAATGCCCTGGCTGAGGGAAGGAGGTTCTCACCCAAGATTTGACGGTTCATGGCCCTGTCCATCATCCCTTTGATGCGGTGAAGTTGTCCTGTCCCCTTAGCAGAAAAACACCCCCAAAGAGCAAATGTTTCCACCTCCATGTTTGATGGTGGGGGTGGTGTTCTTGGGGTTATAAGCAGCATTCCTCCTCCTCCAAACACGGTGAGTTGAGTTGATGCCAAAGAGCTCCATATTGGTCTCATCTGACGACAACACTTTCAACCAGTTCTCCTCTGAATCATTCAGATGTTCATTGGCAAACTTGAGACTGGCCTGTATATGTGCTTTCTTGAGCAGGGGGGACCTTGCGGGCGCTGCAGGATTTTAGTCCTTCACGGCGTAGGTGTTATAATTGTTTTCTTGGTGACTATGGACCCAGCTGCCTTGAGATCATCGACAAGACCCTCCCGCGTAGTTCTGGGCTGATTGCCTCACCGTTCTGATGATCATTGCAACTCCACGAGGTGAGATCTTGCATGGAGCCCCAGGCCGAGGGAGATTGACAGTCCCTTTGTGTTTCTTCCATTTGTGAATAATCGCACCAACTGTTGTCACCTTCTTACCAAGCTGCTTGAAGCGATGGTCTTGTAGCCCATTCCAGCCTTGTGTCGGTCTACAATCTTGTCCCTGACGTCCCTGGAGAGCTCTTTGGTCTTGGTCATGGTGGAGAGTTTGGAATCTGATTGATTGATTGCTTCTGTGGACAGGTGTCTTTTATACAGGTAACAAGCTGAGATTAGGAGCACTCTTTTAAGAGTATGTCCTAATCTCAGCTCGTTACCTGTAGGAAAGACACCTGGGAGCCAGAAATCTTTCTGATTGAGAGGAGGTCAAATACTTATTTCCCTCATTAAAATGCAAATCAATTTATAAAATTTTTTGACATGTGTTTTCTGGATTTTGTTGTTGTTATTCTGTCTCTCACTGTTCAAATAAACCTACCATTAAAATTATAGACTGATCATTTCTTTGTCAGTGGGCAAACGTACAAAATCAGCAGGGGATCAAATACTTTTTTCCCTCACTGTACATAGTTACTCCTCTCTATGTGAATGGTGAATGAATAACATATTTCATTGTTACATGTTATTTACTTACAAGGGCTACGTGGAGTGTCTCTAAATGTGGCTCTGTCACTTATCTCATTATATTGGTGGCGTGACTCAAGAAATTATATACATACAGTGGGGGAAAAAAAGTATTTAGTCAGCCACCAATTGTGCAAGTTCTCCCCCTTAAAAAGATGAGAGAGGCCTGTAATTTTCATCATAGGTACACGCCAACTATGACAGACAAATTGAGAAAAAAAATTCAGAAAATCACTTTGTAGGATTTTTAATGAATTTATTTGCAAATTATGGTGGAAAATAAGTATTTGGTCACCTACAAACAAGCAAGATTTTTGGCTCTCACAGACCGTAACTCCTTTAATAGGCCTCTGTCCTCCACTCGTTACCTGTATTAATGGCACCTGTTTGAACTTGTTATCAGTATAAAAGACACCAGTCCACAACCTCAAACAGTCACACTCCAAACTCCACTATGGCCAAGACCAAAAAGCTGTCAAAGGACAACAGAAATAAAATTGTAGACTTGCACCAGGCTGGGGAAGACTGAATCTGCAATGGGTAAGCAGCTTGGCTTGAAGAAATGAACGGTGGGAGCAATTGTTAGGAAATGGAAGACATACAAGACCACTGGATAATCTCCTCGATCTGGGGCTCCACGCAAGATCCCAGAACCACACGGGGGGACCTAGTGAATGACCTGCGAGAGCTAGGACCAAAGTAACAAAGCCACCATCAGTAACACACTACGCCGCCAGGGACTCAAATCCTGCAGTGCCAGACGTGTCCCCTGCTTAAGCCAGTACATGTCCAAACCCGTCTGAAGTTTGCTAGAGTGCATTTGGATGATCCAGAAGGGGGATTGGGAGAATGTCATATGGTCAGATGAAACCAAAACTTTTGGTAAAAACTCAACTCGTCATGTTTGGAGGACAAAGAATGCTGAGTTGCATCCAAAGAACACCATACCTACTGTGAAGCATGGGGGTGGAAACATCATGCTTTGGGGCTGTTTTTTCTGCTAAAGGGACCAGGACGACTGATCCGTGTAAAGGAAAGAATGAATGGGGCCATGTATCGTGAGATTCTGAGTGAAAAACTCCTTCCATCAGCAAGGGCATTGAAGATGAAACGTGGCTGGGTCTTTCAGCATGACAATGATCCCAAACACACCGCCCGGGCAACGAAGGAGTGGCTTCGGAAGAAGCATTTCAAGGTCCTGGAGTGGCTAGCAGTCTCAGATCTCAACCCCATAGAAAATCTTTGAAAGTCCGTGTTGCCCAGCGACAGCCCCAAAACATCACTGCTCTAGAGGAGATCTGCATGGAGGAAATGGGCCAAAATACCAGCAACAGTGTGTGAAAACCTTGTGAAGACTTACAGAAAATGTTTGACCTGTGTCATTGCCAACAAAGGGTATATAACAAAGTATTGAGAAACTTTTGTTATTGACCAAATACTCATTTTCACCATAATTTGCAAATAAATTCATTAAAAATCCTACAATGTGATTTTCTGGAGAAAAAAAATCTTATTTTTGTCTGTCATAGTTGACATGTACCTATGATGAAAATTACAGGCCTCTCATCTTTTTAAGTGGGAGAACTTGCACAATTGGTGGCTGACTAAATAATTTTTCCCCACTGTACGTGACGTTAAAGAACATTCACACTGTATTGACTATATTCCTATCCAGGCATGCAACTGGAGTACAAAGTATCAATCATGTTCATTCTTTCCCTTATCATTTCACAACACATAAAACTTATACATTAATACTTAAACATGGTTTACACATGTCATGTCCATAACCCATTCTCAAACACAACATTTAAGCCTGCCAACAGCATCCCCCAGGATGAGCCACTATGGTTTTCTTGGACTATGTGCATGTGATATGTGTGTCAGGTCATAAGCACAAACAAGTGATAACACTAGTTCCATTGTTACTCCTATCTCCACACAGCTAAACGAGAAGTTTTATCTCCATCACGTCATTGACATACCCAGACCAGCTGCAGGGAGCTAGAGGGAACTATGGATGATTTTCTAGTACATATGTTGTAGAATGAAACGCCTAGATGCCTTAAATGCTTATGGATTAAGAACAAATTAAAGGGTTAAACAGAGCAGAGACATTTCTTTAGTGCAAATGCTGTGCTTCTGATAATGGATGATTCCCCCTCTAACTCCCCGCAGCTGGTCTGGGTATGTAGCAATGATGTGACGGAGATAAAACTTTGAGGAGATTGGAGTAACAATGCGAACTAGTGTTATCACTTGTTTGTGCGATAACCTGACACATAGCCACATTGCACATAGTCACAAGGAAAAACCATAGTGGTTCAGGGTCCTTGGAGGATGGCTGTTGGGACAGGGCTTAAATGTATGTTATGGACATGACATGTTTAAACCATGTTTAAGTATTGATTGATATGTTTTATAATGTGTTATGAAATGATAAGGGTAAAACAGAATGAACATGATTGAACTTGTACTCCAGATGCATGCCTGGATAGTGAATATAGTCAATACAGAGTGTGATTGTTCTTTAACGTACTGAATGTATAAAATGTATTGAGTCACGCCACCAATATAATGAGATAAGTGACAGAGGCCCCATTTAGAGAAGAGCACGTAGCCCTCGTGAGTAAACAACATGAGACACCGAAGGATGTTAATCATGTACATATAATGGAGTAACTATGTAGGTTGTATAAGCATGACTATGCATTTGTGTCTGTATAAAAGGAGAGCTCTGGGTCAGGGCAAGCAGTTGCTCCATGGACCAGCTCTGCTTTGTTACGCTTTAATAAAGTATATTCTGAATTCCCAAGCTCCAGGTTTTTTGAGAGATACTTTTGAGTTAAATATTTCTACCACAGAACCATCCATTATCAGCGTCTCTTGTCTTGCCCTGCGACATCGAGGGAACCCCTCCCGAGAGGTATGACGGACGTCCAGAGGGCTGCAGGGGAATTCCTCACCCAGTGTTCTCTGGTATTCAGCCTACAACCCTCCTCCTTCCTGACGGAGTTGGGCCTGGTGGCCTACATCATCACTCTGTTGACGGGTCGGGCCCTTTCCTGGGCTACCGCCGAATGGGAGAGCCAAACTCCGGCGTGCTCCGACTCCTACCAATTCACCCGGAGCTACGCAAGGTGTTCGACACCTCTCGTGTGGTGTTGGGGCAGCAAGGCTTGTCGGCAGGGTGACCGTTCGGTGGCGGACTACTTTTGGAGTTCGGACCCGCTCCAGAGGCAGGATGGGGATGAAGGACGAACTCTCCTTCAGGGAGCTGCCTGAACGACTGGACGGCCTCGCCGAACTCTCTGTGCGGGTAGACAATCAGCGCCGTGGAGAGGGCGCATGAGAGAGGGATGACGCAAGGTGCGCCCCGCGTCCCCCCTACCAACCAGAGGCTTTCTGCCGATTCAGGGAGGAGATGCCTCAGAAGGCAGCTGGGGGCGGCGCGCTTGTTCAGGATGGAGAGGCAGAGGCGCCTGCGCAAGGGACGTTGCCTGTACTGCGGCCAGGCAAGTCACCACTGCGATTCATGCCCGGAGAAGCCGGGAAACGGAATGGCTCACTAGTATCGGGAGGGGTGCTAGAGAGCCAGAACCGAAACCCCAACTCCAGAGACTCCCAGACTTCTCTCCCCGTCAGGGTTCAGTGGGCCTGCGCTGCGCATCGGGCGCATGCACTGGTGGATTGTGGGGCCGCGGGAAACGTGATGGACGAGGGGCTGGCCCAAGGGTGGAGCGTTCCATTATTCTCCCTCTCCGAGCCAGTTCCGGTCATGGGCCTGGACGGCCGGCCGTTGGGGTCGGACTTCATCACCTGGCGCACTGTCCCCGTGCGTGTCCGGGGTGGCAGGGGGGCTATGGGAGGATATCCAGTTTTTCATTGTGGACTCTCCGGAGTGGCCTCGTCTCGGGCACCCCTGGCGGTCGCCCACAAACCCCAGATAGACTGGTCCACGGGGCGGCTCATCCTGAAGTGAGGCTCCGCCCCGTCCTGTTACGGCTCCACCGACCACTCATTTTTATTTTTTATTTTTATTTAACCTTTATTTAACCAGGTAAGCCAGTTGAGAACACGTTCTCATTTACAATGACCTGGCCAAGATAAAGCAAAGCAGTGCGATAAAAACAACAACATAGAGTTACATATGGGGTGAAACAAAACATAAAGTCAAAAATAGAACAGAAAATAGAAAATATATATACAGTGTGTGCAAATGTAGCAAGTTATGGAGGTAAGGCAATAAATAGGCCAAAACTATAGTTTGTTAGCAAGAAATTTGTGGAGTGGTTGAAAAATGAGTTTAATGACTCCAACCTAAGTGTATGTAAACTTCGACTTCAACTGAAAAGGAATAGATGTTTTGCCTTAGATCGTCCCTGTTAGGGTTAGGGATTTTCCACCTCCTAGCTCTCAGTTTATATAGTCATTTTACATACATTTTACATACCCTCTTGTGTTCCCCCACCACTGTCTCCAGTTTCCACCTCTTTACCGCTCCGCCCACTTCCTTAGTCTATGATAGTGGCGAAATCTGACTTCCCCTCCTTCTACGTATTCAGTTTGGAAACAATGGTGGTGTGACCAACCAAGCCATGTCATGCACAAAAAAACTGCCCCAGTCATGTAAAAAATAATAATGTTCAGTTTGAACTCTGTTCAACCCTGGCTCACCCTGGCTCGACCTGGGAGATTGATTGTGGACATGGAAGGTCCACAATCAATCTCTCAAACATACCTAAGCCCAACCCTTCTCTCCCACCCAGTCATGCTGTCATTAATCAGGAAGACGCCAAGGAGAGACAAAGGGTTTAGCCTGAACTCTGTTCAACCCTGGCTCGCTCCAGGGATATGCCTAAGGAGAGCCACAAGGCAACAGTCTGGTTCCAGTCATTGATAAGATAAGACAACTGTAGAATTTGACCCAAAGACAGGTCAGATGCCCATTTCCCACACACACAAACCCAGTGAGAGGAACTAATTAAGTTCTTGCCTAGCAACAGAGATGTACCAATCTAAAAATCCACATTTAATGTAAAAACCACATCAAAATCCCCTCTGTTCTCATACAGACGGGCACGCATGATCAGGGACACGCTGGTCCATTCTTTCCAAAAGCCTGGAAGATGTGCTCAATGGAACACGGCAAACTGTTAATACTACACATACCCTCTTACTGGTCGAAAGTTCTACCAGAGACAGTTCATCAATTGTAACTCTACCAACGTTGTGTAAATGCTTAAGTGCCTGTGTAGTAAAGCCTATGTGGGCCATACAAAAATATGTGTAAAAATAAGAATATCTGATCACAAAACAGCGTATCCGCACTGGGAATATTGAATATACTATGGCAAAACACTACTTAGAAGCTGTTGTGATTTTTGGCTAATTAATTGTAATGGAGATGCAGGAAGTCAGGAAGCAGGTGAGTCGGTGAGTTTAATAGGAACGAACATAGAGTGAATACAAAAACAGGAGAAGGTCGAAACAGGAAACAATACTAACTAATGGGAGTGCTAGATAAAGGGGAAGTAATCAGGGAGTGATGAAGTCCAGGTGTGTCATAATGGAGCACAAGTGTGCGTAATGATGGGTTGCCAGGACGGCGTCGTCGAGCGCCAGAGCGGAGTAGACGTGACATTAAGATCATTTACTGATTAATTACTGGAATTAATCAGTAAAGATCAACAGACATGTATTTGATTAATTTGGTTATCCTATCCAAATTAATCTAAGAGGGGGAACCATTAAGGGTTGATATAGAGAAACCCTTGAATTGAAAAAACTCTATCAGTAGTTATCATTAACCGTTATACCATTAATACTATCAACAATATAATGAATACACAGTCAATTTGACTATATTCTCATTCTGAACAATCATCAACTCTGGAACCACAAGAAGCCAATCACTCGCAAATGAACTCAATGCCACAAATTAATCATTCAAGGTTTTATTTACTAGACTAAATAAGTAGAAAAATGTGGTAGTTAAAGACACGCTATAAGACAGGGTAAAATGGGGTACAACACAGTTATTGAGGTCAACATGCAATATGCTTCCATACTCAACTCAGGCAAATACAACAGAACAATCACAGGACTTTTGAGAATGAAATGTTCTTATTCATTGAAAGAGAAAATGTGAGAGGACTACGTCGACATAGGCTTTAGCAACCGTGAAACTCTAAAACTTTCAAACCAGGAATAGACATTGATGAGGATTTTTCAGTAAACTATGAGATAAACAAAGTTAATCACAAGCATGATGAACATGGAGCCAGGATTAAACATGGGTACTCTCTGTTGCTGGGCAAGAACTTAATTGGTTCCTTTCACTGGGTTTGTGTGTGTGTGAAATGGGCATCTGACCTCGGGTCGATTTCCTCGCTCTTACCTAATCCACGG
The DNA here is from genome assembly GCF_020615455.1 of Coregonus clupeaformis. Lineage (NCBI taxonomy): Eukaryota > Metazoa > Chordata > Actinopteri > Salmoniformes > Salmonidae > Coregonus > Coregonus clupeaformis. The sequence goes on along the minus strand of NC_059217.1, from coordinate 27,616,942 downwards.
CTGTCCTACCTTATCAGAGACTGAAACCAGACTGTTGCCTTTTGCCTCTCTCCTCAGACAAAGTCCTGAAAATGGAGTCAGAGTTGAACAGAGTTCAGACTAAACATGAGTAATTACAGCATGACGGGAGGGAAGAGAGGAGTTGGGTTTGGGTATGTTTGAGAGATTGAGTGTGGACTGCCAGTGTCCAATAATCAATCTCCAGGTCATGCCAGGGGTGAGCGAGGTTGAACAGAGTTCAAACTGAACATGATTATTTTTACATGACAGGGCTGTTATTTGTGCATGACAAAGCTTGATTGGTCAAGCACCACCAACAGTGGTGGGGGAACCCAAGAGGGAGGGGTTTTAAGCTAAAAATGTATGTAAAATTACTATATAAACTGAGAGCTGGGGAGGTGGACAATCAGATGTTTTGCAAACCACCTCGGCTTTGTCTATTTGTGAATAAAGTCTATCTTAATTCTACAAAAACTCGAAATACTTTGGTTCCCTGATCAGTATAAGGGACGAAAATGCCACATCAACATGAACTAGGCTACCGATTACCATCTCTGATGTGGACAGTGCCAGCACAGTGTTGACCAAGGGTTTGTAAATTTGACCTGCCATTTTACACACTCAAAGCGGCACTTTCAGAGAAAATGAATAATGCAATGGAGTAATTTACTTGTATGTCGATGTTGCTGCCCAGTAGGATTCCATTAGGATAGGATGAAGCCGGGTTGAAGCTGAAAAAGGCGGTGTTGTCCAAGACTCTTTCTACTCCCTCTCAGTTCTCAGTCCAGGAAAGTAAAGTCTATGAGAGCTCTTCCGTGCAGTGAATTCTTCCTCTGCTCCCAGCTGAGATGGATTGCGAACTCAGTCAGTCTCGAATGCAAACAGTGCATTCTTGCAGGACCACCTCTGGGATAGGTCTTAGTCGATTGGTGTTTGGCTTCTGAGGAGAGTTAGGTCATTGGTTCTCATGGTGTGGCTGCACAGCAAATACCCATTATACCCTCTTTATGACAGGAAAATCAGGAGAAATATGTCACATTATGCTTCAGGTTATACCAACCTGTCAAGTGTCTTCTAGTTATTTACATTGTTCAGAAACTGTGTTGAATTGTCCTTGCGCTATTTGCACTATTTTCCTTTGTAACAAAGAGTAAAAGTTCCTGACTTCTCTTCCCTGGAATACAGGCAGATCATAAGGCAGTCTGCTGATTTGCAGAAGGCATCTTTTTCCATCTTCTGACCCCCCCTCAGGGCCACTCAGTCGTAAAAGGAGAATGGGAGAGTAGTTTATTTGTTCTTGTGATAGCTTGCAATGAGGGCGCCGTCAATAACATTTACATTTACATTTTAGTCATTTAGCTCTTATCAACAGAACTATAAATCTTGGCCAGGAATGTGGTAATTAGGAGATATCTGTTTTCTACCACCCACAACTGGGGTGCGTGACTTCACCAGTGGGCTCTCGTTACAACAAAGCCAAACAAGGCCCAGTGTCCTCTTTGCACTTTGTGGGCCTAGAACAGGTTACATCCATCAGAGGTGGCAACCTCCTTACAATGCTCTCATAACGAGATATGTTTTGGATTGATAGATTAAATACCATGCATCCCTGAGGTCTAAATTATGATTCAGACCATTCTTGTAGACTATATGGCTGCTCTGTCATTTGTATGCATATGTATATTCTCCCACATTCAAGCTTCTAGACATTCTATCCAGATGTCTATTTTTCATACCCCAAAGCATCTATTTTTGTAGGCTTTATTGTGCACTAGGAACTAAGTAATTGCCCAAAATATCATCATGATATCTAAATGGTATTTGCAGACTTTATTCTGCTGTTCTGTGTATTTGTATATGTATTGGAACAATTGTTGGTTGACTAATGTTTTGAATACCACTTTGGCACATTTAGGGCTGGGCGCTATACCATATTTCACTATATACCGTATTGATGCACGGACAGGTTTCAGCTTTTACTTTACCTTCTTTAACGGTATTTAAATGTTTGGTTTGTTAAATGTGATACGCTGTGTGTAACGTCCATTTTTATAGTTTACTCGCTACTTGAGTCACCTCTCTCCGCTCTCCCTCTCCGTGCCGTTTTCCACACAGACCTAGCCCCAACCCCCGGTCAATCAAGGAGCGCATTTGTTGTTGCTCGTCCACGAGACACTTGTGTTCAGTCTGCACGGTCAATGCAGCACATGCAACAATGTTGATGACTACGATGCCGTTTCCACTTTGCTTCTTAATATAAATCCATAAGCGTTCTATAATTACACTATTAGTTTGTGTTTCTTACATCTGCAAACAGCTAGTTTGTCTTTTCTGAGCAAGTTGTGGTTAAGTCAGTGTTAGCCACTAATGCTAATCGAGAAACATAGCTAGCTATACAGCCTGATACCAGTGATGGTGTAGGCCTAAATCAGCATGTTGTTTGTGCAACAGTATCTTCTACATCAAATTGGAATAGGCGAAGCATGAATATGTTAGCTACATGAAGTAGCTAAACGAAAGCATTGAATGTAGCCAAAGATTATATGGTCCCCTAGGAAACACGGACTAATACTTTGGTTCCTTCCTGTCACGATAACTCTTCCTGGCATTTTCATTCGTTGTCATGTAAAACAACACTGTATTCAAAGTATCCACTATTATCTTCTAACTATAGAATTAGAATAATCATTATATTTCCATGATTCCAACAGTCCCCCCAAGTGTTTTGATCTAAATCACAAGTCAAATCGCAATTGCAACATTTTGTTAAAAATAAGGCTTAGATTTTTTGCCCATATCGTTCAGTGTGGAAATGATCTCAAATGAGTGCAGAAATCGATGCAGAAAATTATTTTGCGTTGAAGATATCAGAGCACTCATCGTCTGTCACGATCGTTAGAGTGAGTGGACCAAGGCGCAGCGTGAGATTTGTACATCTTATTTAATTAAGTGCACATACAATAAACAAAACAACAAACGATATGTGAAGTCCAAGGTACAAACACAAAACCAACTGGAACAAGATCCCACAAACACTATGGGAAAACAGACTGTTTAAATATGGTTCCCAATCAGAGACAACCAGCCACAGCTGACACTCGTTGCCTCTGATTGGAGAACCACACTGACCCAACATAGAAATACAATACTAGAACACGACATAGAAACACAAACACATAGAAACTACACACCCTGGCTCAAACTATAGAGTCCCCAGAGCCAGGGTGTGACATCGTCATCTAAAAGCGAGTTCCACTGGCCATACACAGCCTCCTGAATGGGGAGGGGGGGCCGGGTACCTGGGTCAGTGGCGGTAAATCGTCCGTGTGGACATCACGCATTCCCATCACCGGCATACCATCACCGGCATCAATTTCACCATCAGCGAGTCCTCAGAGCCTGAGCTAAGAACGGTTAATTGACAGTTCCGGATCCATTCTAGCCGCTGCTGCTGGTCTTTTAACAGCATTAGGGCACAGGCCGGACTCTTGGTGTGGTCCGGCACTACGCCCGAGCATGCTGCAGACCGAGGCACACAAAACATCGTTGGGGTCCGAAGAGCATGAGAGGGATGTGAAGGCACTGAGCCCATAAAAGGGCTTTGGAGGAGGAAGTAACTTGCTCATTTAGACGGCACAGTGAATAATAATTCAGCGGCGGCGGAGATCGTCTTGCGTGTAGTTCTTGCTATCGATCAGTCGAACTGAAGATAAAGGGAGGCTGATTGTAGGGGTGTAGCCCCATAGGGGCTAGTGTGCTCCCATTGGCTGGGGAGCATGCATGGAATTCTTATCAGCTATTGGCTACCTAGGTAGCGGGCTAAACCACTAGGAGCAGAGCCCTCTGTGGGCAGAGCTCCACGATATAAAAACCATGGGCTTGTTCGAGCATTGCAGCCGACAGTGCAGGAGACTGCTGACTGACTGATCTACAAATCACCTTGCATCATAAATAATGACTCATTATTATTTGTAGTCAGTCAGTCACAATTTACCCATGATACATCACGGTTCTGATGCTCTCGAACACAACCCATGTTTCAAAGTTGATACATTTGCATCCTGCAGTAGCAGTGGGTAATATCAACGGGGAAGGAAAAAAAGCCATATTACAACCTATTTGTTGTGATCATTTGTTGCTCAATAACACGTTAGTTCATATGCAACAGTGATATCTAAGGCTGAGACAACAAGAAGACAACAGTCACACAGTGGACAGAATAAATTCAACCACCCGTTTGTTTCATCCCCAAAACCAGGAGCAACATCTGTCCGGTGAGTCCACAAAGCATATTGCATGGAACAAACAGTTACATGACCTACAGCATGGTCAAGCAAGTTAATGTTTCCGAAATGTTCGGACTACTAAATAACTATTGATTTAGAACCACAGAGAATTACAGCAAGTAGCAAAAAAAAACAGGAGTTGCTTCCACTAAAGTCAGTCCAACACCATTTGAACTTCAACATTTCAATATCATCAAATCACTTATGGTTAGTATAATACAGGGACAACTTAAAGATACCAAAAACAATTTAGTCCAATCAACATAAGCTAAATATCATATGGCTGTCCATGGAACTGATTTCTGTTTTATCAAGAGAGGCCAAATGCTCGCTTGGTCCCTTGCTATTGAATTCAATGCTACGGGCGGCAACAATATCATACTCTTTTTTGACCAGACAGCATCAGATAGATGGGCTCACTCTGATGCTTTCTCCAGTGAGATACATTCAGCCATTTGCGAATTGAAAGACAATTATGAAACGCAGAGAGGTAAAAGACAAATTACTTAATAAATGTTATTAATAACGTATGCTCCTTTTGAAGCAGAAATTGTGGCTATTGTCGTCTTTTGACAGTAGAAAAACAGGGATATCTAAAGTTGTCCCTGGTGAGGCAGGCAGTAGTGATGCACGGGTTTACTCATAACCCGCAGTACGGTTATATCCGGGGTGAGCGGTTTAGGGTCATGAAATATTGCGTGGATGAAGGGCGGGTGGGTGGTAGGCGGGTTGAATAAAGAGAAAACAATAACTTTAACAAAATCCATAAATGTATCATTCTTCTGCAATCTATAGGCTATATTATTTTAGGCTATCTGGCATTAGGTGCGTAAGCCTAAGCTTTAGGGCCTAATTGTACGAGCGCCAAATAGCCTACACGTCAATAGCCAAATGCTTTTGGGAAATTGGCAGAAAAAGTTACCTTCCATCCGTGGAGGCAAAAAGGACAATGTCGGAGTTTCATTCAATAAGAGAAACGCTGCGAAATTGAGAGTAATGTTTGGAAAATATTTGGTAAAGTGGTAAAAGAGAATGATAGCAGTGCCGGCTATGTTAGTGTGGTGATTGTGAGGAGCTATACAAATTCCACAAGATGTGGACTTCAAATAGGCCTATGGCACATCAAGGGAACTGTTGCCTACTGTTCAGAAGGGTTAAATGGAAACTGAAATCTGGACACTGACTGTAGGTCTATAACCTCTCACATAGCCTTAATATTAACTCCCGCAGAATTAAGCATTTCTTGCAGTAAAATGATACACCAAATGTAGGCTATATTTTGACTCAAGAACAGGAGCGGAGAAATATGATTTATTTCTTTCAGCATCTTGAGAGAATTGCATATTTGCAATTAGATACCATCTGTAGAGGTGCTATCATATATTTCAACCACATAAAATATGCATCCAAGCCGAACTCAAATCTTATCAGAAACATGTTTCTATTCACAGCTTTCTATTTCCTTATCACCAGTCAAACTGATGTCATTCGGAAAATCTTTGCACGGAAAATCTTTCCACAGAAAATCTTTTCCATTTTCTTTTTGTTTTATTGCATTTTCTCCCGGTCCCTAAATGTCTTTGATCTGACAGAAAACTTTACTTCAATGTCAATTAGATTTAAGCATTCATTGATTCTATCATTTATGACATTATCCGTGAGCAAGGGTTTATTTAGTCTTCTAGGGCAACATATAATGACAGAAGAGAAGCTGACTAACAGCCTACCAAAAGTTTGGAAATTATATGCAGAAACATATCTAAATCAGGCAAAAAAAGTACTGCACCCCCTGTCAAAAAGAATTTGTGGTATCGAGACAACGATGCTGATTATGCTGTGATGACAAGAAATCCGCTGACACTGTCCTTGATTATAAAGGTTTATTACGTCAAAGATTTCAGGTCAATTTACAGACTCCTGCAGACATCTGGAGAACAACTGACCCAACCTCTAATATGTTATTTCTCCCCCCTCCTTTGTTCAACCATGGTATTTATAATATGTAACATAATATGGGTGGTTTTTCATAAACCAATCCCTGGCCTTCACATAACAGACTCTCCTCTGTTTTAGGGGGGCCCTATAGTAATGCTTTCCAGATGTTTCCGCAAGCAGAGCCAACTTCCTCTAACACACCATTTGCAAACGTCAGCAAAATCATAAACTGTTTAGATACTACAAATTCAAGGCACACTTAACCAACATGGCTACCACAGCATTCTGCAGCAATACGCCATCCCATCTGGTTTGCACTTAGTGGGACTATCATTTGTTTTTCAACAGGACAATGTCCCAAAACACACCTCCAGGCTGTGTAAGGGCTATTTTGACCAAGAAGGATGATGGAGTGCTGCATCAGATGACCTGGCCTCCACAATCACCCGACCTCAACCCAATTGAGATGGTTTGGGATGATTTGGACCGCAGAGTGAAGGAAAAGCAGCCAACGAGTGCTCATCATATGTGGGAACTACTTCAAGACTGTTGGAAAAGCAGTCCTCATGAAGCTGGTTGAGAGAATGCCAAGAGTGTGCAAAGCCGTCATCAAGGCAAAGGGTGGCTAAAGAATCCAAATCTAAAATATATTTTGATTTGTTTAAAACTTTGGTAATAGATAATTCCATGTGTTAGTTGCATAGTTTTGATGTCGCCATATTATTTTACAATGTAGAAAATAGTAAAAATAAAGACAAACCCTGGAATGAGTGTCATGATTTAACTGGATTTGAACCCAAATGCAGACAACTACACCAAGCCAGAGAAGGTTTAACAGGTTTATTTAAATGTTCAATAGTCAGGTTTAATAATAGGGGAAGAGCAAGTCAGGTTAAGGGAGGGTAAAGATCCAGGTAGGGCAGGTGTGGTACCGCGAATGTCCTAGTGTCGGGGTGAGTCCAAAAGGGGGTAGGGAAAGCAGGAGGTGGTGGCAGGAGGAAGGGAGGCAGGAGTAGGTTACATAATCGTGGCACAGGAGAAAAGTAAATAGAACAGGCCAAAAACACAAAGAGCGAAAAACAAACAGGTTGAGTGACAGCGAGACTAACATGGTCGCCTTGACTATGATCTGACGATGAGTGGCAAGTTTGACCGTTTAAAGGCTGAGGTGATTATGGTGAATGAGCTGCAGCTGGAAACCTGACTCCCGGACACCAGACTTTCACTCCTGAATCAAGGACAGACAGAGGGAGGGGGAGAGAGAGGAGAGTACCTAGAGCAGTAGGCCTAACAATGAGTAGGTGTGTCAAACTTTTGACTGGTACTGTATGTTATAGAATATACCTCAGAAAAATAAAGCAGCAGAAGAAACACCATCCTCCAGAACAGGGTAATTACTCCACCAACACTACGACCAGCGGGCGCAACTGAGTATGGCCAGGAGGAGGTCCCACCACCTCGACACCACCAGTGAGGTTCTCTATACCCCTAACAGAGGGCCTCCTACCACTGGTCGTCACAGTGAGCCAGTCCCGAGCCTACCCAGCCGTCCGCCCAGGTCAGCGATTCCCAACTGTCCCTTCCGGAGAAGTATGGGGGACCCATCGAAATGCGTGGTTCCTATCCAGTGCTCCCTCTGATTTCGCCTATCAGATGGGAGGCCCCCACCACCAAGAGTCCAAGGTTGCCACGATTCGCGAGGACAGGGTTGGAGGGGTAGCGTCTGGGAGAGGGGAGAGGAGGAGCTGGGTTCATGAGAGTTATGGCTCTGTTAGGGCGGCCTTCAACCATCCCCCCAAGGGCAGAGAGGGAGGTGAGTGATTTTTCCAACTCCAGCACGGTGCCCAGACCGCTGCAGAGTATGCCCTCACCTTCGGACAGTGGCAGCCCCAGTGGATGGAATGAGCGGGCTGCACTCTATTCCGGAGAGGATTGTGCGAAGAGTTCAGACGGAGTTGGAGTGTCGGATGACAACCTATCCTTGGACGCACTCTTCGGGATGGACATCGTCTGGTTAACCCTCTCGGGAGCGCCGGTGCCCACCTTGCCACTCGCCCCTCCTTTGGTGTCTGAGGCAGAGCTGAACCCATGGAGGTAGAACCCAGAGAGAGGGGCGCCGGAGAAAGTGGGGCTGTCCCATTGGGGCCGGAGGGGACCAGCAGTGGTGTGGGGATCCAACCGGGGTCACGAGAGGATGGGTGGCCCCGGATCTTCAGTCTCCCAGGGTAGGTGTGAGTATTTCATCATCATCATCGCCGTTCCGCCAAACCATTCTGGTTCCGCATTTCATGGCTGGCTGGCCCTCAGGTGTGGTCTCTACAGCTCTAGTGGATCCAGTGCCAGAGGGAATTTATCGACAAGGCCTCCTCCCTGAACATAACCTCATACCCGCTCTCCTCTCCTATTCCGTCCAAGCCCTGGATAGCGACACGGATCGGCACAACTACACACATCAAGACCACTCACACTCGCCGGGGACCCATGCACCAGGAAAGCCCCCTTCCTCATCACCGCACCGTACACAAAGTCCTCCCTCGGCCTCCCGTGGCTCCAACTTCATAACTCACCATCTCCGGTCAAGGATGAGAATCACCGACTGGGGACCAGGATGCCTGAGGACCTGCTTTCCGCACCCGGGTTCACGGGGAGGGTGGAGGGTTCCAGCCCATAATCGTCCTCCCGACGTGGCCCCATGTTTTGGGACGAGATGGAATTGAGGATTGCCAGGCTCTGGAAAGGTAACCCCCTCCTCCTCTAGTAGAATTTCCACACACCTGGACTTCATCACCACCTTGATTACTCCCCCTTTATTTAGCCCTCAGCTGACATCCATCATTAGGTAGTATTGTTTTCTCTGACGCTGTACGATTCTCATGTTTGTTATCAGTATCATTTCATTATTAAACCCACCTTCTGCACCTGCTTCCTGACTCCCAGCGCATATGAATTAGAAAGCTCTGTCATCTTGCTTCTTTCAGGAGCAAAGACTTTACGGACCGGGAGAAAATGCAACAACCAAGAATTAATGTGCTAAATTTCCAAATTACATCAGTTTGACCTGTTGTAAGGAAATAGAAAGGTGTGAAAATGACCCAACATGTTTCTAGTAAGATTTCAGTTCGTGCTTAGATGCAGTGTTTTATGTGGTTGAAATAGGCTACTATCAGCTTTTATGATGCTGATATAAATAGCACCTCTGACCGATGGTATTAACTGGACATTTGCATTCTCTCAAGATGCTGAAAGAAATAAATCATATTTCTCCCTCCGTTCCACAGTTTAATTGTAGCCTACATTTGGTGTATTATTTTACTGCAAGAAATGTTTAATTCTGCAGGAGTTAGGCTAATATGAAGGATATGTGAAAGGTTATAGATTACAGAGTGTCAGATTTCAGTTTCATTTAAAACATCGAAAGTGGTGTGGAAAGCCGGCCCTTATAGACCAAAGAACCAAAGTATTTCAGAGTTTTTGTAGAATGAAGATAGACTGTATTACATAAGCAATAGAGAGAGCTGGTTACCCCCTAGCTCCCAGTTTATATAGTCATTTCACATGCATTTTTAGCCCAACCCCTCTCTCCTGGGTTCCCCCCACCACGGTCTCCAGCTTCCACCCCCTTGACCGCCCGCCCGCCTCCCTAGTATGATAGTGGTGAAATGACTTTCTCCATAAAAATCATTAGTTTGAACTCTGTTCAACTCGCCACGGAGGACTGGAGAGATATGGACATGGCAGGTCCACACCAATCTCTCAAACATACAAGCCCAACCCCTCTCTCCCCTCCCGTCACGCTGAAAAATCAGTTAGTGAACTCTTATCCCTGACTTTTTCAGGATTTGCTGAGGAAAAGGCAACAGTCTGGTTTCAGTACTGATAAGGTAGGGACAGCCGGGATTAGGGAGGAGTGAGTCATTGACCGAGGTAGATCCCCATTTCACACACACACAAACCCAGTGAGAGGAACCAATTCAATTATTGTTTAGAAACAGAGATAAAAAATATATTAATGTAAAAATCCACATCAACAGTAAGCTACAGTTCTTTGACGTGCCATAGGCCTATTTGAGGTCCCCATCTTGTGACTGGTGAATTTGTATAGTGCCTCATAATCATCACAATATGTAACATAGCCGGCACGGCAATCATCCCTTTAACTTCACTAAATCTTTCCCTAACATTAATTTCTGTCCCGTAGAATTTTTTAATTTAACTCTCCATTTGGCAGCTTTTCTCTTATTGAATTAAACTCTGAAATTGGGCTTCGTGGATGAGTTAACTTTTTTTGCCTATTCCCAAAACAATTTGGCAATTGACGTAGGCTATTTGGCGCTTGTACTGATAGACCCAAGTTAGGTTATGACTAATGCCAGATATCTGAAATAATTAAAGGAAAAACCAATGTAGCCTATAGATATAAATTGCACAAGAATTATACATTTATGGATTTTTTATGTTATTGTTTTCCCTATTCAACTACCTACCCTCATCCACAAAAATTTATGACCCTAAACCGTGGATATAACACAGGGATGCAATGAGTAATCACAGGAGGGTGGCACAAGGGGAGAAGGAAAGAGGGAAGGGGAAAGATAAAAAAAAGGGAAAGTTTTTGTCAATATAAGTGGCTGCAGTCGATTCACAAGGCAATTGATAATTATATCAGACTATTGTCAATTTAATATTGTTTTAGGCTACATCTATTATTATAGGCCTAGTGTGAAATTCGTTTTGATATAGTTTATGTATAGTTTTGATGGGCATTGTCAAATGGCAGCCAGCTGGTGAAGGGGAGGGGTTGACATGTCCTCCTAAAACTGTTTTAGTTAGCTATATGATTATTTTCTTTATTATTTTCAAATACACGGGTTGTATTCTCCTGAAAACCAATGAGTAGATGGGATGGGCGTCTGGAACGCTCATTTGAATGGAAATGATGTGTACCAGAGAGGAAGAGAGAGAACCAACTCTGCGTTTGTTTCGCCCACCAAGCAAGGAGTTTTTGTATAGAGGTAATGAGAAATCGAATTTGGTAACCAAAAAAAATGATGGTTATTTGTTATTTATTTGTTACATTTATTTGATTAATAGAAGTTTCAGGAATGTTTAAGTCTTACAAGGTATGATATAATAGGACACGTGAATCTAGGCAACTTTATATAGGTGTTGTTGAGATGGTAGCATATTTCTCCATTGAATACAGGCAGTTGACGTCAACAACCTCATCGAATATTAAAAACAGATTACAATAATGAGATCTATCCACCAATCCAAAGAAAAGATAGGTGGGGCTAGACAGCCCATCGGCCGTTTGTGAGTAACATTTTACATTTCAGTCATTTAGAGACACTCATAGCCAGAGCGGCTTAAGTAGTTTGTGCAAGATTTTTTTATTTTCCCCATATGCCCCGTGGGAATTGAACCCACAACCCTGGCGATGCAAGCACGTGTCTACAACTGAGACACACGGGAATTAAGCCACAATAACTCCCTTTGTTAGGGTGGAGAGACATGTATCTAAATCTAATTGTATTGGTTGCATACACATGTTTAGCAGATGTTATTGCGGGGTAGGGAAATGCTTGTCAGTATAGTATAATCTTTGGCTGTATGAACGACAGTGAAAAAAGGGAAGGGTGGGTCAAGCCACACCCACCAATTGGAAACAAACGACTCAAAGTGTAAAGAATTTTGGGGGAAAGGTTGTTTAATACAGGAAGCAATTGATGAGGGAGAGGGTGGGCATTAATGTGGGGATTCAGGTTCTCTGTAGAGAAAACTCAAACAGGTATTACCAGGAGGAAGGTGGGAGATGAGGTATGTTGAGGTTATATGGGAGAAACTTGGAGAGGGTGGGAGCCTTCAGGTTCTTGGGGTATATTTGATACTAGACTGACCTGGGCAGAACACATTGAGAGAGTGGTGGGAAAGGAAGAAGGTGCTAAAGTGATGGCGTGATGGGGAAGGAGTGGGGGGGGAAGGGGCTCATGAAGACATGTATGTTGCAGATGATTGTAAAGACTATAGAGTATAGCATATGGTTGGAGCGGACTCACTGGAAAGGCTAGATGTATAAGGGGCAAGGTTAGAATATGTAGTAGGGGTGGACATCCCCAGTGGCTGCATTACAGGTGGAGATGGGGGATATCATTGCAGATTAGGAGACAGCAGCTGGCAATGAATTATTGGGTAACTACAAGGACATGAGGTGTTATCTGGAAAGGGATTTTAAGGCATGCTGGGAAACATCAGCAAAGACAGAACACAAGCTGGGTCGGTAGGTAATACCGAGGCGAAGGAGATGGGACTGTATGGAAGGGAGTTTAGTTAAGTAATTCCTGTAAATCCACATGGCTACTCCGTCTCCAGTATGATTAGAAGTGTTGGAGAGACTACAGAAAGATAGGGAGGGTGTGATCATCTGATTTCTTTAAGAGAAGTTGGAAACGGATCAGGATTTTGTGGACATTTGCACAGATGGTTCAAAAGATCCAAGGACAGGACATACTGGGTTAGCATTTGTAGTGCAGGAATGTGGGGTGGAAGTTGTTATATTAGCCTAGTTGTTGAAGAACGGACATCTGAATACATGTACATCACTCTGTGCAATGACATGTGCCACACATTGAAACATTATCCGTAACGCAGCACACTGTCGTAAAATAACAACGCATAGCGACGACGGACAGACGAAAAAATCCAAGAGAAAAAAATGGATAGGAAGAACCAGAGTGATACTAAGAAATAAAATTAACTAAAGATGGATTCAAAAGAGTTCAGTCATTAACCTGAGGTTGAAAGACACCTAAGAGAGAATGAAAAGAGAAGAGTCCCCAGATAAGCAGGGGAGTGTCCATAGGCTCTGAACCGCCACCGCAGGCTCTGGCCCTTGGGGAACCACAGAGTGGGGCTCAGGTGGTAGTGGTGGAGGAGGTCCATCGAGGCCTCGGCTGCATGTCGTTTTGTGTGCTGTGTTGAGGGGAGGGACTTTTCTGAGGTGGCTGGCGGACAGCGGGATCATTGCTCATCATGAAATGTGGAGGGCCCCCAGCCGCCTCGACTGACCTGCAAGCGGGTCCCACCAGAATTGAGGCCATTTTGTTGCACCCTGAGGCCGTCGGGCTGGACCCAGTCTGACACTTGGATGATCGACTCTTCACCCAGTGTGCCTTGTCAAGACGTTTTCATTTGGTGGGTAATGCTGCGTTCTTGGGTGGCCTAGTCGCGTTCTGCTACTCTCGTGTGAGCTCTGTCCAGTGGAGTTCATCTCACGATAGCATGAGGGAAATGCCGGGAGACCGTGTTGATGTGTGTGCTTGCTCTGTAGTGCATTAGCGTGATTAAAGCAGTTTGGAACGTGCACCCCCTGGACCAGGTGCGACTGATGCGTCTTCAGCGTTTGGTTGAAGGTGCCCACCTCGTAGCTTGTGGGTTGTAGTAGCGGAGATGTGTGATTCCCTTGTTGTGAGAATGAGGAGAAAGAAGTAGATGGGGGCCATTGTGGGTAAGGGTGAGGGGTAGGCCCCACCTTGAGAACAGGCTGTAGGATGTACGATGGCTGTGCTGTGACAGTTCGACAGGAACCACTTCTGGCCACTTAGAGAGGAGGTCAACACACCACCAGGAAGCGCTGATGGTGAGGGATGGGGGTATGTGATCTCACACAGATGTCAGTGGGATGATGCTCCCAGGGGTGGGACGGCCATGGAGAGGGGCTGCAGGGGGGGGTGGGGGCGGACTGACCGTTTCCCAGCTGAGGAGGCATGCAGCACAATCCCTGACCAGGGCTTCAATGTGGTGGGGCGATGCGTGGCCACCACACAAGGTCACATCGCTGTTTGACCTTCACTATGCCAAGTGAGCCCGGGGGCGCCCATGGATAGAACACGCGCACGCAGGCAGGGAACAGTGCAAAACCCGAGAGACACAGACTTCTTCCCAGCAAGAAAGTTCGGGCTTCACTTGGCGAAAGATCCGGACAGGGCATCAGGGGAGGCAGGGGAGACAGTGGGGGATCCGTTCATGTTGCTTCAGTTCAGTGAGACGACTGACGGAAGAGGAGCGAGAGATTTGTACAAGCTCGTTTGTTGTGTCTGGCAAGGCGGTCGGAGTAGGAGCGAAAGGAGCGTGAGAGGAGGTCTGCCACCACGTTATCCTCCCGGAGTGAACTTCACTGATAGTATACTGTCTGAGGGGTGGGCCCATCTGTGCAGCGAAGTGGCTTGTGGCCAGTTCCTGATGCTGACAGTAGGGTTGGAGGGATGGTGGTTGGTCGGAGTGTGAACAGAGCATATATAGAGGTGCACCTTCGGACGCCCAGACACAGCCAGTGCTTCGCTCGCCCACAGAGTACGTGTTCTGTGGGGCTCAGGGTAGGGAAGGCGAGGGCTCAATGCCATTCTGAGGAGAGGACTCAGTGTCAGCTGAGGCGTACATTGAAATGGTGGGAGACGGGGTAAAGGAGCCAAGACTGGGGTGGGTGAGTGGGTCTTCAGTGAGCGGACCAGCGGAGCAGGCTGCGGAGCCCATGGCTATCCTGGAGGAGCTGGCGAAGGGGCGCCGTGGTCTGAGAGTAGTGGGGCAGAAACCGGAGGTAGTAAGATGCCAAGAATGAGGCCACCTGAGGAGGCTGAGGTTGGTGATCGGTGGGACGGCTTAAGTTCGACATGAGTGGGGCAATGTTGGCCGACAGGGGAAGCCCACAAACGAGGCTGGAGCTGCAAAGTGACTTTCACGTTAAGGGTAGGTTGTTCGCAGTAGAGCACTGAATACTCTGTGGAGTCGATAATCATGGATGTGGAGGTAGGGTGGACACGATGTATCAGATAGACCCCGCCACCCCAGGTATTCCAGCGAGGATGGTGCTCATCACCCTCTGGAAGCAGCTGGGGGCGGAGTAAGTCAAAAGGCATGCGTGTATATCTGAACACGCCAGCATGTGTGACAAAGGCCATGAGGTTCGCTAGGCTGCAGGGAGGGGGGTATGAAGATGAACGAGTAAAATTCGAAGATGGGAGACGGAATTGTGGTAGCTCCTCAGCTGTAAGCAAGGGGTACTTATCCGGGAAACGGCCGTTAGGCTGTTAACGAGTAAAGGGGATTCACTGACTTTGGTTGCGAATGACCAAGTTTGAAATCAGGGAGCGCTGATGGCTCAATGATGCCGTGCATCAACGTGACTGGAGATCTTTTGTGAGTCATCACGCAGTGCAAATGGAATGGCGAATGATGGGGTACTTCCGGATTCACTAGGGGCCTGGGAGTAAAGGAGAGGAGGAGCCCAGTATAAACAGAGGAGTTGTTGATGTGCAGGTAACTGACACGTCCTCAGGTGAATCTAAGCCTGTGAAGGAGGTGAGGCCCAGGAGGTTGGCACCCCGCTTTGAAACATGAAAGGAATGATGGAGATGTTTGGTGCGTAGTATGGGACCTGAGTGAAGTTATGGATTACGCACCACACAAGGAGGGAGTGTGGAGTGGTAGGTGACTGAAAAACTGTAGTAAGTGGAAGGAGAAATGAACACAGGCAGATCAGCAGCAGTGAAACCCACCTCACCCAGCTGCACAGTGCAGGTCTGAATGACATATGGTTGGTGGGAGACGGTGGATTCGGGTTCATGTTGAGAGTGAGATGAAACTAAGGGCGTTTGGGTGGAGCTAGTAGCAGGGGCAGAAGGTTGACACTTTCGCAAAGTGATTGTATTTTAAATTTTGCAATTATTTTCCCACGGGCTGGGCAGTTTGAAGCCCTTGAATTGTGAGAGTCTAGCCCCACAGTTGCCACAGCTACTCTGTTTGTTTGTCCGTAGTGCCTGCTGCACCGGGCATGTCGGGTGTCTGTGTCATGCAGCTATCGAGGGAGGAGGGCGGGGGCGCAGCGCGGATCGCTGTAGTGGCGCACGGGGCGAAGCTGGATGTGGAAGAATGGTGGGGGCGATATTGCTGAGAGTGTCTGTTAGGCATAGAAGAGCATTCCAACGCGCTTCAACCTGGAGTGCTATTTTAATAGCTCATCTAGTTGTAAATTATCCGATCTCCAAAAGAAGTTTCTCCCTTGTCTTTTCACATAAGTATAACTGACCTGGATGATCTCAGTCCTGAAGTGTCCCGTAGTTACAAGAGCTAGCCAAATCCCTCAGATGAGACACGTAGTTTGAAGGACCACCCGGCCGGGTAGGGTAGCGGAGGAGCACTCGCTCTTTCCCGCGAAGTGGATTCCGTAAGAGGCTGACTGCAGGCAGTGAAATGTAGGAGCCGATAAGGCTTGAAAATCCTCTCCCTCTGTACAAGGCAGAGAGGGAGCAGGCTTCCACTCTTGTCGGAGATGGTAGGAAAAGTCATGGCTTGTAGATAAGTGTTAAAACGCAGTATTCCATGGACTGGAGTTGACAGGCAGGAGGAATGGTGCTGGAGGGTAAACTGAATTCAGCCATTACGCTAAATGTAATAAGTTGTAGAAGAACGATATCTGCACAGTTTACATTGTAATATTGTCGCTTAATGACATGTGCACACATTCTGACAACCCAATGTAAAAAGTGTAAACCATAATAACGCATAGCACAAAGACGGATGATAATAAAAAGTAGGAAAATTAATATGGGAGGCAATAGGAGGATGGCCAATGTTGGTCTTGAGTGGTGGAGGAAGTTCAAACAAGACAGAGTAGTTTTCGCTCTGATTCATGTGCAGTGTTAATGAGTTCAGTCCTTAGTACGTGAGCAGACAAGACCTGCTTTTATGAGGTGCTAAAACCCAAGAATAAATTTAGATAGTATTTAGTAGATATCAGAGCGACTTAAGGAAATTAGGGTTATGTGTTTGCTCATAGGGAAGATTTAGGATTAGAGACGCTTTATCCAGAGCGACATAAATGGTGCATTCACCCTATAGCCATGTGGGATAAATCACTTATACAATTATACTTTTTTTTTTAAATTTTTTTTTGGGGTAGAGAAGGATTATCCAGTGTTCCTTAAAGAGGTGGGGTTTCAAATGTCTCTGGAAGGTGGTGAGGACTCGCCTGTCCCAAGGATGAGGGAGCTTTGTCTCCACCATTGGGGTGCCAGAGCAGCGAACAGTTTTGACTGGGCTGAGCGGGAACCATGCTTCAGAGGGAAGAGAGAGGAGTGGATGAACAATGCCGTGAGGGATGATCAGAGCCTGGAAGGTAGGAGGGTGCCGTATGGAAGGAAGCACCATGGTTTGTAACGGATGCGAGCTTCAACTGGAAGCCAGTGGAGTGCGCGGAGGAGGGGGTGACGGGAGAGAACTTGGGAAGGTTGAACACCAGGACGGGTGGGATTTGGATGAGTTGTAGGGTTTTAATGGCACAGGCAGGGAGCCCAGCCAACAGCGAGTTGCAGTAACTGTAGGGAGATGAAAGTGTGATTAGGACTCAGTGCGCCTGTTGGGGTTAGGCAGGGTCAGATTCTCCGAATGTTGTAGAGCATGAACCTGTAGGATCGGGTCACCGCCATGTTAGAGGTGAGAATCATGAAGGGGTTGTCTGAGGAGTAGTTGGACTTGGGAGGAGGACACAACGGAGTGTAAACCGTGATGGGAGATAGGAAGGGAGTTTCCCCGGGAGGAAGAGTGCTTGCCAGTTAGCTTGAGGTGGTGATCGTATCATATATATGTGGGCAGACATGCAGAGATGCGATTCGCCACCTGGTTATCAGAAGGGGGAAAGGAGAAGATTAGTTGTGTATCGTCAGCGTAGCAATGATAGGAGAGGCCATGTAGGATATGACAGAGCCAAGTGACTTGGTGTATAGGGAGAAAAGGAGAGGGCCTAGAACTGAGCTCCGGGGGACACCAGTGGTGAGATATCGCACGGAGACAGCTTCTCGCCACGCCTACTTGGTAGGAGCGACACAGTAGGACGCAACTAGGAGGAGCCACTGAGATGCCCAGCTCGGAGAGGTGGAGAGGAGGATCTGATGGTTACTTTATCAAAGTGCAGCAGACAGGTCTAGAAGGACAAGAGCAGAGGAGAGAGAGCTGGGCTTAGCAGTGCGGAGAGCCTCCGTGAAGAGAAGAGCAGTCTCAGTTGAACACCAGTCCTGAAACCTGACTGGTTTGGATCAAGAAGGTAATTCTGAGAGAGATAGCAAGAGAGTTAAAAGACGGCACGTCAATAGTTTTGGAAAGAAGAAAGAAGGGATATGGTCTGTAGTTGTTGAATCAGTGGGATCGTAGTCTTGGGTTTTTGAGAAGGGGTGCAACCTCGCTCTCTTGAAGACGGAAGGGACATGGCCAGCGGTAAGGATGAGCTGATCAGCGAGGTGAGGTAGGGGAGAAGGTTACCTGGAGATGGTCTGGAGAAGAGAGGAGGGGATGGGGTCAAGCGGGCAGGTTGTTGGGCGGCCTGCAGTCACTAGTCGCAAGATTTTATCTGAGAGAGAGGGAGAAAGAAGTCAAAGACAGGGGTAGGAGTGTGAGAGGGAGCCAGCAGTGTATTAGACTTAACAAACTAGGATCGGATGTCGCCAACCTTCCTTTTCAAAGTGGTTGACAAAGCCATCCACAGAGAGGGAGGAGGGGGGAGGATTCAGCAGGAGGAGAATGTGGCAAAGAGCTTCCTAGGGTTAGAGGCAGATGCTTGGAATTTAGAGTGGTGAGGGCTTTGAGCAGAAACAGATGAAGAAAATGTAGAGAGGAGGGAGAGATGAGGTGGGCAGGGAGTTAGTTTTTTCATTTGCGCTGAGCTGCCCGGAGCTCTGTTCTGTGAGCTATCAATGAGTCATCAAGCCACGGAGCTGGAGGGGAGGACCGAGCCGGCCGGGAGGATAGGGGACACAGGGAGTCAAAGGATGCAGAAAGGGAGGGGAGAGGAGGGTTGAGGAGGTTGAATCAGGAGATTGGAGGGATGAAGGATTGAGCAGAGGGAAGTGAGAGATGATAGGATGGAAGAGGAGAGAGAAGTGGGAGAGAGAGAGCCGGCTGCGGCGGCGCGTTACATTGGGTGTAGGAGAGTGAGAGTGTTGGAGGAGAGCAGAGAGAAAAGGATAAAAGTAGTGGCTCTGAGACATGGAGGGGAGTTGCAGGAGATTAGTAGAAGAGCAAACATCATAAAGATGAAGTCAAGCGTATTGCCTGCCTTGTAAGTGGAAGGAGAGGGAGGTAAAAGAGGAGAGGAGGGAAAGAAGGGAGGCAGGAGAGAAATGAGTCAAAATGTAGACGTAGGGAGGTTGAAATCCCCAAAACTGTGAAGGTGAGCATCCTCAGGAAAGGAACTTATCAAGGCCAAGCTCATTGATGAACCTCCTAGGGAACCTGGAGGGCGATAGATGACAAGGATATTAAGTTTAAAATGGGCTAGTGACTGTGACAGCGTGGAATTCAAAATGAGGAGATAGACAGATGGGTTAGGGGAAAAATTGAGAATGACCACTTGGGAGAGATGAGGATTCCCAGTATATATTCCCTCTGACCAGATGTTATGCGAGAACACATGGTCAGACGCAGGAGAGAGCAGTAGTAGAGTGTTTTCAGTGGTAATCCATGTTTCCGTCAGCGCCAGGAAGTCGAGGGACTGAGGGTAGCATAGGCTGGGATGAAGTTAGCCTTGTTGGCAGCAGAACGTGTTCCAGAGGCTGCCTGAGACCTGGATTAAACAGATGGGTATTCAGATAAGATTTACTTTGGGTCCCAGCCCATGGGGGTGGAGGGGAACTAGGCAGTAGATGAACAGCTAAACAAGCACTTAGTAGTGGGATGTTGATGTTGAAGTGTAATGAGCAAGGCAGAGGCAAAAAGACTGATATATACAGTGGATGCAGCAGAGATGGCAGGACAGTGGAATATAAATAATAAGGGAAGGCATTTATTTCAGGTACAGAGGAAAGTCAGGGAGGGGAGGGACGGCAAGAAGGGACAGAAGAGAGGAGGCTATTTTTACAAGATTAAGGGTAGGAACACAGTTGAATAAGACATTAAATGTGATAGGAAAGCATCCAACAGGAAAGTGTGATTATTGTCAGGAAACAGAGACCGGGAGGCATGTATTGCTACAGTGTGGGCAGTATCATAGGGAACGAGAGAGGATGAGATCTAGTATGAGGGAGAAGGGACAGAAATTAGTTTAAAGAGTATATTGAGTAGAACTTCATTAGATATAGTCTCAAATATTTGTTATCGTTTTTGAGTATAACGTGGCAGTAGGATTTGATTATCCGTGTTTGCACATTCTCCAGTACAGTAGGTGGCGGGCACCATAACGTGGATGCCAACCGCAGATAAATCCCACTGAAGAAGAAGAAGAAACAACAAGAACAAGAAGAAGTGTTGTATCACAAACAGTTCGGCAACGTAGTAAACGTTCAAGCGAAATTAATGCACCTCAGAAAAAGTGACCGTAGCAAACGTTGTTGGCGGAGTTGAAGCTGGAGGCAAATTAGCAATTTGAGGATTGCTGGGTTTTAACGGACAATGTCTCTTTAGAATAACCTAGTACTCTATTGTAGGTTTTTATAACATGAAGCACAGCTGACAGCAGATAACTTCAGCCTACAGCTTGAGTTTTCTGACTAAAGCAAGGCAATTTTGTAAGGCAGTGTTTATTTGGCTGATGAAAATGAGGAAAGTATTATTATTTGATAAATGATCCTGCCTGATATTGTGATTTTTAATATTTTAGAATTCCAAAGCAACTCAGACTAGTGGCTTTATTTCACTTGATACCACGTGACACCGGTCCGGTGTAGTTGACTAAAAATCAACTCCATCTTGAAGGAAGCTGATGAACCATCAACTGAGCGAGCAGAGAACAGGCTTTGTGGAATTAATCTCCGAATAAACCGATTCGCCCAAGGTCAATATCTAAAAAACATGTAATTTCTTAAACGCATACTTGAATTAGTAATTGGCGCGAATTGAATTGACGACAGACCTAGATCTCCAAATACTTATTGATCCTGTGCATTTTCGCTGAGTTGCTATCTTCGAGAAACAGAAATGAGCAAACAGTCAGTTGTATTTATTAATTTTATTGAAAATAGTGATTTAGCAAACAAAGAAAGGCATACAACTACAGAGGACAAACATAGGTACAAGGTAAGCCTTTCATAATTTACATTAAAGTAGGATACAGCTCTTGCGTGAATGATGTAGTCGCCCTTACAAAAAAAGATTGCAGTTTTGAAACTGCAGTAGAAGTGCCTTAACTGCAGTCGACTTTGGACGTAGTGATTGCAGTATCAACTGCAGTGTACTGCAGTTATACTGCACTCCAACTGCAGTTACACTGCAAAACGGTTATGGATGTGGGTATTAAGGGCGGAGCTGAACACAAACTCTGGGGCCTCATTTATCAACTGTGCTTACATTTCTTAGATATTCTGGCCTATGTGGAGATGTTAGTATATGTATGCGCCACAAATTATGGGGATTATGGGTAATTTTCCAGTACATATGTTATGAAATGATAAGGGCTAAACAGAATGAGTATGATTGACACATTGTAATCCAGATGCATGCCTGGATAGTAAATATAATCAACACACTATG